>NW_011478280.1:0-563 GCF_000754665.1 Bison bison bison | reverse complement strand
ATCCTAACTATAAAACTTTTTAAAATCCTTAGTTTCTCTGAGAAAGTAACATTGGGCTTGTATATGGTAAACTGTAAGACAGGTCTCTTCTTGAGAGTTTGTGGTGAAGTGCAGGTTTTAAAACCTTTTGGATACTCTGTGCACTGGACTTATCTGGCATGTTTTGGAGCATATATTTTGTTACATCTTAAAATCTGAATGTTTAGGTATTCATGGACTAACAAAACAAATTTCATTGTATATACTTTCATATTAAAGAGAAAAATATCATTAAATACATAGGAATATATTAAGGAAAAAAGAAGTGGTCAACAGAATGATGTAATGAAAAGGTCCACATAAATTCCAGAAGCATCAAAATACAGAACGCTCTCTTTAAAATTGGAAATAACAGTTATAGCTATGGAAAAACAAATGATACCATGGGCAGTCATTCCATTAGGATATTGTTCAATGAAATCAAGGCAGACAAGACAGTATGATGGCCTTCACAATGTAACTCTTATGAAAATAAACTGTTTAGTCATAACTGAGCATGAGATATTCTTGTTACTCCAACAATG
>NW_011478279.1:9257-9861 GCF_000754665.1 Bison bison bison | reverse complement strand
CTTAAGTCTACTGCATTGGCAGGCAGGTTCTTTTCTGCTAGAGCCACCTGGGAAGCGCTGTACAGATTGAGATAGAATAAATATTATTCTGTCTTCCAGTTCACTGATCCGTCCCGCGATCTCCTCCTTTTGTTATTCAACCCATCCACTAAACTTTCTATTTCAGTTATTGTATTTTTCAGTTGCAAAGTTTATGTTTTGCTCTTCTGTGCATCTTCTATACCTTTGTTGAAACTGTCTGTTTCTTTGCTGAGAGTTTTATTTTATTTTCTTTTTCATTCTTTTCAAGTGAAACTGCTCCTTGAAATATTTTTATTATGGCTGCCTTTAAATTTTCATCAGATACTTCTCACACCTATGTCATCTTGGAATTGGCACCTCTTTTCATTTTTATTTTGTGGCTTTACTTCTCAGCATGTGGGATCCTATGACCAGAGGTTGAACCGATGCCCCCTGAATTGTAAACATGGAGTCTTAACCACTGGACCACCAGGGAAGTTCTGGAATTGGAACCTCTTGAATACATTTTTTATTCAGTTTCAAATCTTCTTTTTGTACATGTAAAAGGAAGATTTACATGTACAAAACAGAAAATTAGATCTGA
>NW_011478279.1:4403-5676 GCF_000754665.1 Bison bison bison | reverse complement strand
AAAAAGAATGAAACACCATTTGCAGCAACATGAATGCAAGTAGAGATTATCTTACTAAATGAAGTAAGTCAGAAAGAGAAAGATAGATACCATATGATATCACTTATATGTGGAATCTAAAATATGACACAAATGGACCCATCTACAAACCAGAAATGGACTGATGGACATTAGAAAAAGACTGGTGGTTATCAAGGGGGAAAGGGTTGATGAAGGGATGCAGTAGGGGGTTGGGGGTAGCAGATGTAAGCTTTTATACATAGAATGGATAAACAACAAGGTCTTAGCATATAGCACAGAGAATTATATTCAATATACTATGATAAACAATAGTAGAAAAGAATATTTTTAAAGAAGAATGTATATATGTATAACTGAATCACTTTGCTGTACAGTGGAAATTAACACAACATTGTAAATCAACTATATGTCAATAAAAAATTCAAAGACGAGTAAGGCAATTCACTATAACAAGTGAATTGTTTTTTATTATCTCACTCCATGCAGCAAAGATATTTGACAAGATTCACCATTTATTCAGTTAAAAACCCTCAAGAAATAAGAATAAAAGAGAAATTTCTAAAACTGATAGAGTATTTATTTTTTAAAAACCCTCAGCCAGTAGATGTTCTCTAAAAAATTGCTCTATCACAGTCAAATGATGAGTTTATGTGTTTTTCCCCCTATGATTAGGAATAAGACAGGAATGTCCAGTCTCATCTCTCTTTCTCAACATTTCACTGGAGGTCCTAACTACAAATACAAAAGAAAAAGATACTCATTTACTAGAGATTTGAAAGGGAGAAATAAATTTTCATTCATGCTGGAAACTGTAAAAAATTTCAAAGCTTCTGGAACTAATAAGTGAGTTTGTATCAAAGTCATAAGATGTAAGATTCACTCACAAAAATATATTTCTATATGTTGGCAATGAACAATTGGAATTGAAATTTTAAAACAAGTATTAACTTTTACAATACCACCAAAATACATACAGATCTGTACCCTGAAAATAAATCTTTATTGTAGAATTGTTTTTAGTAGATATGAACCTCAAACTACATAAATGCCAATATAGAGGTATGGGTAAATTATACATGGTTCTTTCAAATAAAGGGATGCTATCCAATCACTTCCCTTCATGGGTCATAGCCTTGTTGTGGCAAAGGGGCTTGCATAATTCAATGAAGCCATGAGCCATGCCATGCAGGGCCACCCAAGACAGATGGGGCACAGTGAAGAGTTCTGACAAAGGGTGGTCCACTGGAGGAGG
>NW_011478279.1:0-974 GCF_000754665.1 Bison bison bison | reverse complement strand
ATGCAGCCATGAAATTAAAAGAGGCTTGCTGCTTGGAAGGAAAGCTATAACAAACCTAGACAGCATTTAAAAAAGTAGAGACATTAATTTGCTGTCAAAGGTACGTATGGTCAAAGCTATGGTTTTTCCAGCAGTCAAGTACCAATGTGAGACTTAGAACATAAAGAAGGCTGAGCACTGATGAATTGTTGCTTTCTAATTGTGGTGCTGAAGAAAACTCTTGAGAGTCCCTTGGACGGCAAGGAGATCAAATCAGTCAACCCTAAAGGAAATCAACCATGAATATTCATTGGAAGGACTGATGCTGAAGCTGAAGCTCCAATACTTTTGCCATCTGATGCGAAAAGCCTACTCATTGGAAAAGACTCTGATGCAGGGAA
This sequence comes from Bison bison bison, assembly GCF_000754665.1. NCBI lineage: Eukaryota > Metazoa > Chordata > Mammalia > Artiodactyla > Bovidae > Bison > Bison bison. Next base: position 594 of record NW_011478279.1, on the reverse strand, counting down.
AGATTGAAGGCAAAAGAAAAAGGGGGCAGCAGAGGATGAGTTGGTTAGATAGCATCACTGACTCAGTGGATATGAATTTGAGTAAACTCTGTGAGATAGTGGAGGCCAGAGGAGTGGTATGCTTCAGTTCATGGGGTCACAAAGAGTAGGACACAATTTAGCCACTGAACTGCAACAATAATTCAATCTCTAAAAAATACAATGTAGATTATTATTTATCAAATGTATTTTAAATATCTTATGCTTTTTAAAAGTTAAAAATAATATATGCAGTAAACTTTATTTAAAACTATCTTATACACAGTGCATAATAATGAGCTGCAGTAGATAAACATCAAGGTTTACATGACAACTTGCTGTGAATTATAGGATTGTGAGTATTTTAAACTTTTTCATCTATTTACTTATCTGCTCTTCTTCATTTTTATAAATGAGCTGTATAGCTAACATCATAAAAATAAATAATACTTTAATATATGAAATTTGGTCTCTATCAGATCTCTTGTATAGTTTAGAAGTAATATTACAGAATAATATAAATGTATCATCTTTTTAAATTTCTCTTCATCTTTTTCATCTTCATCTAAGTAAACC
>NW_011478278.1:27985-29096 GCF_000754665.1 Bison bison bison | reverse complement strand
GCCAAGGCCCGGGGATGGTCTCAAGGAGGCAGAAGAGGCCAGGCTGTGGGCTGCGGGCCTGACGGCTGTGAGCCCCTCGGACCCACGGAAGCCTGAGGCCCTGGCCCATCTGCCCCCCGCGAGGAGTGCTGCCCCCCGAGGGGAAGAGAGGTGAGGCCTGCTGGGCTAGAGGCAGGAAGGAGGCAGGGGGTCCCCTCCCCGGGCCGCAGTGAGCACTAGCAGGCTCAGCCCTCAGGGACCCCTGCCCAGCTCTGCACACCCGCTTCTGGTCACTCACTGGCCGGGGAGGGCCTGGCGCCACCTCCTGGCCTCGTCCTCTCTGGCATTCGCCCCGCCTCCACCCTTGCCCTGTTTGCCCTCTTGGACGCACCTTCCGCATCTGCCTCCAGAATCCAGCCTCTGCTGTGACCTTCGTGCCCTCCCCGGACCCTGGGGCACCTCCCTGTCCACACTGGACCTCACTGTCCACACTGGACGTGTCACTCCCCTGGAAATCCCCCACACTCCCCGCCGGGTCCTACTCCTCCCAGGGCCTTCTCCACTTCCTGTCTGCTGGCCCCTGGCTCCAGGGCAGATCCCCACAGGGCTGGAGAGCCAGGCGGGGCTGAGGGAGGCTGCAGAGGCCTGTGGTCTCTGTGGGAGGGCAGGGAGGGGGAGTTCGGGTGATGCAGGCCAGGCTGTGGGGGGAAGGTATATGGTGAAAGAGCCCCCCAAAGCCCCGTGGCGGCCCTTTGCACATGGGTCCAGAGGCCTGTCCAGGAAGATGGGACACAGAGTCCAGGACAGGGAGTAGGCGGTCCAGCCAGGAGGGTCTGGGCAGCCTGTAGAGAGTTCAAGGCTGTGTCTCGGGGCTGGGAGCCTCAGTGTGGATCGGGGGAGGGGGGCTGGAGGTGGAGTGCTGCTGCGGTGGTCCTGGAGGGGGCATAGACGTGGAGTGGGGAGAGCAGAGGTGAGCAATGTCCGCGGGGGTGTTTGTGGGGGCAGGTCCTCCAGGCAGGGCTGGGGTAGGGGGTCTGCTGGAGGCACAGCAGGGTGGGGCTGGGAGGCGGTGGCAGTGGTGTGGGGAGAGGGAAAGCCACGGCAGGAAAGAGCCCTTGGTGGGGATGAGTGG
>NW_011478278.1:26336-27885 GCF_000754665.1 Bison bison bison | reverse complement strand
GCCGGCCCTGACAGGTCCTCCGGCCGGGCAGTCCGGCGTCTGACACCTCGTCTGCGGGGGTCGTCCCGATCAGAGCCCAGACCCCCGGCCAACCCCCCAGCCTCACTCGACCGGCGCGGCCGCCGGCAGCGCGCTCGGCGGAGCCCGGTGGTCATGCCCTTAATAGGGCATGGTGCGGCGCGGGCGGGTGGAGTGGGCCGCCCTGGCCAGTGTCCTGTGTCCGGCGTCCGTGCACAGCAGACATGTGGGTCAGTCTGAGCTGTCCCCTACCCCTCGGTTGGGCGCGTCCCCTAGAAGCGCGGGTGGCCGCCTCTGTCTGGCAGTGGGTCACATAGCTGCTGTCTTTCCTCACCTCCCCAAATTGGTCAGCACCTAGGCTGCCGCCCAGCTTTGGCAGGGACCCTGTGACGCCCCTTTACTGTCTGCTGGGGAGAAGCTGTGGGCTGGGGAAGTCGGGTCAGCCCCCTCTTCCTCTCTATAGGAGCCCACTCGGGGCCTTTGGCAGACCCCTGCCCCTGCTCCACCCGCCAGGGGCCCCTAGGTCTGTCCAGGCCTCCCTGCTGTCCGCTGCCCGCAGCCCAGCTGCCTGGGGCGTGAGCTCTGAGCAGGCATGGGCGCAGCCCTGGCCCCTGGCCTGCAGAGGCTCAGCAAGGGTCGAGGTGGGGCTCTGGGCAACACTCAGCCAGAGCAGGTCCCAGCCCCACACGGCTGGTTATGCTGGCTCTGCCCCCAAGGGCAGTTCAGGGAGAGAGGTCCTGCTGGGACCTTGCCTGGAGCCCTGGGCAGCCGCTGTCCACCCACTGACCTCACCCAGGCAGGGGAGATTTCACCCGGCCCTAGGCTCATCTCTGCCGGGCGGTCGTGCTGCGTGCTTCTCCCACTAGCACTGTGGCCGACCTGCTTGCCTCTGTGACCAGTCGCTTGGGCTGGAGACACTGCTGTGACTGTGAGCTCCTGAGCCTGCAGGGAGGGAAGGTGTGTCTTGGGCGGGCTGGCCTGACCCAGGGGCGTCCATCTGGACACGTCCAGGGCAGGGAGCAGCCGCCCACCTGGGCCGCAGTCCTCCTGGCAGGCCCCAGGATGGAACTGTTCATGAACTGGCCACTCTGAATGAAGTGGGGACGTCGCACAGAACGAACAGCGCTCTGTCCAGCATCTTCCTGTGTGACTTCAGAGCCCGTCAGGGCATCAGGCTGGAGTGTCCCAGCCTGAGAAGCCCTGGCCCTCTGCTCCCTGGGGTGGTGCCCACCTCTCAGGAGCGAGGCCTGACAGGACCCTGTGGGCTTCTAGGACTGGTGTGGAGCTGCCTTGGCCATGCCCCTCCCCGCTGGCCTGGTTGCTGCCCGCGGGTGCAGGGTGCCTGCCTGAGGTGGCCAGTGCCGTGGCTCAGCTCTGATTGCGGCACAGGCCTGGGGCGGCTGAGAGTGGCGAACTGGGGGAGCAGGTGTGGGGGCTGCTGGTTGGGGTAGGGAAGGCTTCTGGAGGACCCGAGTCCCTCAGCTCCTGGCTTGAGCCATGGGAACGGGTAGGGGGCTGGGCTGGGCCCAGG
>NW_011478278.1:22924-23466 GCF_000754665.1 Bison bison bison | reverse complement strand
TGACCACTGCTGAGTTTTCCAAATTTGCTGGCATATTGAGTGCAGCACTTTCACAGCATCATCTTTCAGGATTTGAAAGAGCTCAACTGGAATTCCATCACCTCCACTAGCTTTGTTCATAGTGATGCTTTCTAAGGCCCACTTGACTTCACATTCCAGGATGTCTGGCTCTAGGTCAGTGATCACACCATTGTGATCATCTGGGTCATGAAGATCTTTTTTGTACAGTTCTGTGTATTCTTGCCATCTCTTCTTAATATCTTCTGCTTCTGTTTGGCCCATACCCATTTCTGTCCTTTAACGAGCCCATCTTTGCACGAAATGTTCTCTTGGTATCTTTAATTTTCTTGAAGAGATCCCTAGTCTTTCCCATTCTGTTGTTTTCCTGTATTTCTTTGCATTGATTGCTGAAGAAGGCTTTCTTATCTCTTCTTGCTATTCTTTGGAACTCTGCATTCAGATGCTTATATCTTTCCTTTTCTCCTTTGCTTTTCCCTTCTCTTCTTTTCACAGCTATTTGTAAGGCCTCCCCAGACAGCCAT
>NW_011478278.1:21181-22824 GCF_000754665.1 Bison bison bison | reverse complement strand
GGCCTCCCCAGACAGCCATTTTGCTTTTTTGCATTTCTTTTCCATGGGGATGGTCTTGATCCCTGTCTCCTGTACAATGTCACAAACCTCAGTCCATAGTTCATCAGGCACTCTATCAGATCTAGGCCCTTAAATCTATTTCTCACTTCCACTGTATAATCATAAGGGATTTGATTTAGGTCATACCAGCACTTATTATCTGCTGTTAGGGCTCCCCTGGTGGCTCAGACGGTAAAGCGTCTGCCTGTAATGTGGGAGACCCGGGTTTGATCCCTGGGTGGGGAAGATCCTCTGGAGAAGGAAATGGCAACCGACTCCAGTATTCTTTCCTGGGAAATTCCATGGATGGAGGAGCCTGGTAGGCTACAGTCCATGGGGTCGCAAAGAGTTGGACATCACTGAACGACTTCACTTTTGATTATAGCCATTCAATCCTAGTGGGTGTGAAGTGGTTTCTCTTGATTTTGATTTGCATTTCCTGATGATGTTGAGCATCTTTTCTTCTGCATATTGGTTATTTCTGTGTCTTCTTTTGAGAAGTGTCCGTTCAGAGACTTTATCTGTGTTTACCTTGGTTTTTTTTCTTTTTATTATTGAGTTGTTAGTGTTCTTCATGTATTCTAGATATAAGTCCCTTATCAGATAGAGGATTTGCAAAAATAGTCTCTGATTCTATGGGTTGTCTTTTACTTTTTTGATGATGTTCTTTGAAGCACAAGAGATTTTCACGACGAGTCCAATGTGTCTTTTTCTTGGTTGCTACGCTTTTGGTGTCATGTCTAAGAAACTGTGGCCTATTCCAAAGTTATGAAGATTTATATGTATGTTTTCTTCCAAGAGTTTTATAGTTTTTGCTCTTACATTTTGTTCTTTTATCTATTTTGATTTTTTGAATATGGCATGAGGTAGTGGTCCAACTTTATTCCTTTTTTTTTTTTTTTGCCACACAGTTTGCTGATTCTTTGTTCCCAAACCAGGGATCAAAGCCAGGGCCCCTGCCGTGAGAGCACTGAGTCCCAACCACCGGACCTCCAGGGAAGTCCCCCAACTTTACTCTTCTGCTTGTGGATATCCAGTTGTCCCAGCACCATTCACTGAAAAAATTCTTCTTCCCCCACTGAATGGTCTTGGCACCCTCATGCTTCTTAATGGATACAGTACTAAGCATTCCATTACGTGGAAGTACCTCACCTTATTCATCTGGTCCCTTTACATTTGGACATTTCAGTTCAGTTCAGTCGCTCAGTCGTGTCTGACTCTTTGAGACCCCATGAACCACAGCACACCAGGCCTCCCTGTCCATCACCAGCTGCTGGAGTCCACCCAAACCCATGTCCATTGAGTCGGTGATGCCATCCACCCATCTCATCCTCTGTCCCATCACCTTCTCCTGCCCTCAATCCTTCCCAGCATCAGGGTCTTTTCAAATGAGTCAGCTCTTCGCATCAGGTGGCCAAAGTATTGGAGTTTCAGCTTCAGCATCAGTCCTTCCAATGAACACCCAGGACTGATCTGCTTTAGGATGGACTGGTTGGATCTCTTGCAGTCCAAGGGACTCTCAAGAGTCTTCTCCAACACCACAGTTCAAAAGCATCAATTCTTCAGCGCTCAACTTTCTTTATAGTCCAACTCTCACATCCATA
>NW_011478278.1:12439-19924 GCF_000754665.1 Bison bison bison | reverse complement strand
TGCTACCCATATGCATCCTCGGGTGGGGTGCATCCAGGGTCTGTGCTGCAGGGAGGAAGGGCCTGGAAGGACCCTGGAGGCTGGGAGATCTTGGGCAGGCTGGTGGTCAGGTGGGCCGGGGGCAGCATGGGGGCTGGGGGCTGTGGAGTGGGGAAGGCGTAGCTGGGGCTTCCACCCCCCTCTTTGGGTTCCTGTGGCTGCCGTAACAAATCGCCACAGTCTGGGTGGCTTAAAACAACAGAAGTTTTCTCTCACAGTTCGGCAGGGCCGAGCGCCCCCAGAAGCTTTGGGGCGGGTTACATTTCTGGCGCCCCCATCTTCCAGTGGCTGCATCACTGCAGTGTCGCCTTCATCTTCAGCACGGCCTCCCTTGCATCTTCTCTTTTGTCTCTTGTAAGGACGCTTAGGACTGGATTTAGGTCTTCCTGATAGTCTAGGATGATCTCATCTCAAGAATCTTAACTAAGTTACAACTGCAAAGACCCTGCTTCCAAAAGTAACTTCCCCGGCTTCTGTCTGTTTTTGGAGCCACTTCAGTGCACTGCCACCTGCCTTTGGAAATTCGTGTCTGTCATGTGCAAAAGACATTTGCCTCTCCCAGCATCCCCAAAAGTCTTACAGCCACAACACTCAGTCCAAAAGCTCACCTAAATCTCATCCGAAGCCCCACGTCTCATCTAAGTTGTCTGTATCAGGTATAGGTAAGATTCTGCATACAGTCTACGCTGGGGTGAAACCCATCTCAATTTGTGGACCTGTGAGCTAGAAATCGAGTTGTATACTTCCAAAATACAATGTTGGAGAGGCATAGAGTAGACAGCTCCACTCCCAAAGGGAGGAAGAAAAGATAAAGGGATCACCAGTCCCCAGCAAGCCTGAAACCCAGCAGGGCAAGTTCCAAAATGGCTGAAGGCCTGAGAACACCCATCTGGGGCTTGATGCTTTGCTCTCTGTACCTTTTTCTCTGCTGGCCTCTATCTCTGGGCACAAGGCTCTGCCCTTGGAGTCATCTTTTGCTTTAAAAAAATTCTATTTATTTATTAGGCTGCTCTGGCTCTTAGCTGCAGTATGTGGGATCTAGTTCCCTGACCAGGGGTCGAACCTGTGTTCTCTGCATTGAGAGCTCGGAGTCTTAGACACGGGACCACCAGGGAAGTCACGATTTTTCCCTTGATGGGCAGTATATGTTTGAAGCTGAGTAGCTGCTTTGTTGCCCCATTTCCTGCCTGCTGCTGCTGCTAAGTCACTTCAGTCGTGTCCGACTCTGTGTGAACCCATAGACAGCAGCCCACCAGTCTGCCTGCAGAACCCCTGAATTCCAACATCTTTCCTTCATCCTCTTCCATCCAAGCTGGCAGTGTTTCTGCTGATACAGCACCCTTTTTGACTGTGTGGGTCTCCCGTGTATGTCACAGGGACCCATGCCATCAGGGAGGAGGCTCCTCCTTCCCAGGAGGCCCCTCTCTGAGCCCAGCTTGTGCTAAGATGGTTGGATCTGCTAGTCAGACATCAGCTCTTTTCAGAGGATGACTGTCCAGTCACGTCGTTGGCTCTCTCTCCTCACAGTGAGTCTCCCCGCAGCTGCCTCTCCTGAACCTGGATGGGCATGAAGTTCCCAGGTCACCAGCCCTGGCTCTCTCCCTGTTTCACAGTTCCTTCCACGATTGGCGTCTTTCCTCCTGCACTTTCGTGTAAGGAACAGGTAAAAGCCAGGTCACACCTCCCACACTTGGCTTGGAAACCTCCTTAGCTAAAGATCCAAGTTTGTCTCTTGCAAGTTCTATTTTGCACCTGACTCTGGAACTTAGTTCAGCCAAGTTTTTTGCTGTGTTTAATAAGGATCACCTTTCCTCCAGCTTCCGGTGATTTGTGCTCAAGGCAGTCTAGGCTTTTTCTCCCAGGCTCCTCAAGTTCTCAAGCCCCGTCTGTTACCCAGTTCCAAAGGCAGCACCACGCTTTTAGACAATTGTCACTCCCGGTAAAAATATCTTCATTAGTTTCCCATGTCTGCCATAACAGATGACCACAAGTGGGTGGTCCGGAACAGCAGAAAGTTCCTCTCCCCTCTGGAGGCCAGAAGGCCAAAGTCAAGGTGTGGTCATGGCATTGGCTTCTCTGGAGGCTCCCAGGAAGACCCTGCCTGCCTCTGCCTCTTCCAGAGTCTGGTGGCTGCGGCGTGCCTTGTGGCAGCGTCCTTGCCCCTTCTTCACGGGCCTGTCCTCTGGGGATCTCTCTTCTGCCTCTTATAAGGGCACTGCCATTAGGTTTAGGTCCCACCCAGATACGCCAGGGTGGTCTCGTCCTGATATCCTGAACTTAATCACATCTGCAAGGACCCAATTTCCACTTAAGGTCACAGACACGGGCACCAGGCGTCTCGACGTGAGCACACCTTCTGGGGCTGCTGGTCAGTGCCGTCCCTCCAGGTTGCCTGCAGTGGTTTATTGGTGTTCTGTAAAACCTCTGCAGCTTTATGTTTTATGCTTGTTGTTAAGAAAAACGTGCACAGTATTTTATAGTTATAACTTAGTTTATGTGTAACTTTGTAATCTAATATTGTGAAGTATTTAGGTGCAAACATAATTGCGGTTTTGGACTCTGAATTTTAAAGCATTATAACTAAGATCAAGCACATCTTTATTAATCAAAATAGGAACCATTACCATCAACACATTCTTGCCAACAAGAAATAAGTGTATTCCTATAGTGTAAAAATCCATGCTTTGGGATTCAGTGAACTCTTGGAAAGCATTTTCTGCTTCCTTCTGGCAGTGGAAGCATTTTTCCTGCAAAAAGTTGTCAAGATGCTTGAAGAAGTGGTAGTTGGTTGGTGAGAGGTTAGGTGAATACAGAGGATGAGAAAAAATTTGTAGCCCAATTAATTCAACTTTTGAAGCTTGGTTGGTTGTGTGATGTGCAGTTGGGTGTTGTCACGGAGAAGACTTGGGCCCTCTTTGTTGACTAGTGCTGGCTACGGGCGTTGCAGTTTTCAGGGCATCTCATCGATTTGCTGAGCGTACTTCTCAGATGTAATGGTTCTGCCGGGATTCAGAAAGCTGTAGGAGAGCAGACGGGTAGAAGACCACCAATCTCTACCATGAGCTTTTTCTGGTGCAAGTTTGGCTTTGGAAAGTGCTTTGGAGCTTCTTCCTAGGCCAACCACTGAGCTGGTCATTGCCGGTTGTCATATAAAATCCACTCTTTGTCACTTGTCACAATCTGATCAAGAAATAGTTTGTTGTTGTTTCATAGAATAAGAGAAGACAATGTTTCAAAATGAGGACTTTTTTGATTTGCAATCAGCTCATGCGTGAAGTCAGCTCGTGAGACACCCGCTCATTCAGGTTTTTCACCTTTCCAATTTGCTTCAAATGCCGAACGACCTTAGAAAGGTCGACATTAAGTTCTTTGGCAACTTCTCCTGTAGTTGTAAGAGGATCAGCTTCGACGATGGCTCTCGGTTGTTGTCGTTGTCAACCTCCGATGGCTGGCCACTACGCTCCTCATCTTCAAGGCTCTCATCTCCATTGCAAAACTTCTTGAACCACCACTGCACTGTACATTGATTAGCAGTTCCCAGGCCAAATGTGTTGTTGATGTGGTCTCCTCTGCTTTACAACCCATTTTTAACGCGAATAAGAAAATTGCTCCAATTTGCTTTTTGTCTAACTTCATTTCCATAGTCTAAAATACAGATAAACAGCAAGTAATATGTTACTAGCAGAAAAACAAAAAGGGAGAAATGCACATTAACATGATGTATAGCATGCTGTTGCTGCTGCTGCTAAGTCGCTTCAGTCGTGTCCGACTCTGTGCGACCCCACAGACAGCAGCCCACCAGGCTCCCCCGTCCCTGGGATTCTCCAGGCAAGAACACTGGAGTGGGTTGCCATTTCCTTCTCCAATGCATGAAAGTGGAAAGTGAAAGTGAAGTCGCTCAGTCGTGTCCGACTCTTCTCGACCCCATGGACTGCAGCCCACCAGGCTCCTCCGTCCATGGGATTTTCCAGGCAAGAGTACTGGAGTGGGGTGCCATTGCCTTCTCCAGATATATAGCATAGTCACATTTATTTAAGAAGGTATTCCGACCCCTTTTTACTTAATGTTACAACAAATACGATCCTTCTATGACATTAGTTCATGATTTGCATGGTAACCATATCCTCTTTATTTTGTATTATTTATGTCTTTGTGTCTTTGGTCGGCGGCAGGTGTACTAAGGGACAGAACGCACACGAGGCGTGTCTCGGGCAAGGGGAGTGGGTCCCGCACCGCCGTGGCGTGTCAGCGGTCAGCAGAGGAGCATGCCTGGGCTCAGGCCCACATGCCATCTGCTGGTCTCAGCACCGCCTCACTGTTGTGTCCTTGGGCAGCTTCCCGCTCAGGACCGCATCCTATTGAAACGGATCTCCTCCCATGGAACAGTAGGTTTGGTCTAGTTCAGCTTTTTTGCTGTTGGAAACTGCTGCATAGAAGAGCTGTGTCGCTGGATCGTGTGTGTCTATGGCTGTTGTTAGAAATGGAATTTCTGGGTCAAACCAGCAAGATTTAAGCTCCAACTGCACCATGGTGCTGTTTTGTTTTTGTTTTTTTTTTTTTCACCTATCAGATTGGCAAAATTCCAGAACCCCGGTTTCTGGATTGTATTGGTGAAACGGTGGGAACCAGGCCAGTGAAAGTGTCTATCAGGCCTAAAAACCGCAGTGCGTGAAAGAGCAGAGGATGAGGGCAGTGCCTGAGGGAGGGTGGGTGCAGGCCTGCCGCGGGGGACCTCCCGACAGTGCAGGCAAAGGGGGAAAACCAAGAATCATGTTTGTATTTACCTGATTTTTCCCCATAAAGAAATTTCAGAGATTTGAAGAGGAAGCCAGTCCTGACTGTGAGTTGCATACCGTGTGCAGGGCAGGGAGGGGGTGAGATGGGACCACTTTTCCCTGTGTCTGGGGAATAATTCCTATTCAAACACAATATTTTTACAAGGTCCTAAAGTGTCTGCTCTGGAGTAGGAAATAGTAACCCCCTCCAGTATTCTCGCCTGGAAAATTCCATGGAGAGAGGAGCCTGGCGGGCTACAGTCCATGGAGTCGCAGAGTCAGACACGACTGAGCGACTAACACACAAAAGGTTGTCTGCCAGGTTCTGCAGTGCCCGAGAGGGCTCACTCCCCCCACCTACCTTGCACCCCGAGTCAGGGCTTCAGACAAACAGCAGCACCTCGCCGATCTGATATGAAATCACGTGAGTGGGTAAACAAGGCAATTATTAACAGAGTTGGCGTGTGGGGCAGGCATGCCTGTCAGGAACGCAGCTTTAGCTCAGGCGCAGTGGTCCTGTGGGGTCAGACCCCTGCACTGGGAACATGAGTCTGCACGTGGGTCTGGGTCTTTCTTTGTGCTTTTGGGACTTTCTGAATTTAAGTCCTGACGGATTTTTATCAATCCGTGCCAGAGAAGTTTGTATCATGCACTGCGAATGCAGGGTTTCTCCCACTCTCTTTTTCTAACTCACCATTGTTAGCCTATAAGAAATCTCTCCAGTCTTTAGAAGGATGTTGCAAGCCGGCTGTTCTAGTGAGCACCTTGTTGGTTCTGATGGGTGGTCGACGGTGCTGGTTTAGGTGCTGAGGAGGCAAAGGACACTTCTCATTGCTCTGTGGTCAGAGTGGCGTGTATACGGTTTCCTTTCCCCCTCACGGGCCTGGATCCACCTCGCCAGCAGCTGAGCCTAGAGGCTTGCTCTGGCCTCTGGCCGTGTGGCTTTGGGGACATCCCAGCCACCATGCTGAGTCTTATCGCCCAGCTGCTCCAGCTTCCAGTACTTCCCACAAGGGAGGCCTCTGGCGTAGTGTCACCTTCAGACTCAGATGGAAGTCTGGTCTCCTGTTAACAGCTGGCCTTCCCCACCCGTGGTTCGGCCACTGAGGACTTTAGTGATTTAAGGTTCAAAAAGTAAAACTTGAGTTTGCTGTGGGTGCTCTTTACATAGGATTTACATTGTAATCACAGTTATCTGTGTGCTCCCAGTGGTTCTGGCTCAGACAGTAAAGAATCCGCACGCAGTGCAGCAGACCGAGGTTTGGTCCCTGGCTCGGGAAGATCCTCTGGAGGAGGAAATGGCAACCCACTTCAGCATTCTTGCTTGGGAAATCCCATGGACAGAGGAGCCTGGCAGGCTAGTCCATGGGGTTACAAGGAGTTGAACACGACTGAAGGGACTGACACTATTTCTGTAACACTTGCACTGTATTAGCCTATATGCAAATACTACTTCAGTTTTTAGAAGGGACTTGAGCATCCAAGGATTTGAGTGTTGGCTGGGGTTCTGGCACCAGTTCCCCTCAGACCCTGAGGGACCCCTGGACCTCCTTTCCCAGTTTATTGGGCCACTTTGTAAAAATCAGAAATCCCAGTGAGTTTTTATGAGTTGTCAGAAATTTTGAGATTGATACATAGGTTTTCTCCTTTAATCTATTAATGAGGTAAACCTGTTAATAGAGTGCCCTGTGTGATTACAGGGGAACCCTACGTAGAAGCCGTCTGTGGCTATCACCTGCCAACCAATCACTAGTGAGCTGCTGCAGGGCAGGCTGTCCCGGGGTGGGTGCAGCGTGAAGCTGGGGAGCGCTGGTGGGGAACAGGGACTTGAGGGCAAGGAGGGCCTTGGGAACAGTGGGATGGTCTGGTTGGCAGGCGGGGTGTGTGGGGGTGGGGTCCCCCTTGCCTCTGGCCCGGGGCCATACCTGCCAGGGTCTCAGGAGACTCGGGGGGCACTTTGTCCCAGACAGAGGGGCTGGGAAGGAGGGGGCCTGGCTGTGGTGGAGGAGCTCAGCTCACGTCCCATGGACCATGGGGGTGTGAGCTGCTTCTTTGCTCATCAGCCTGTACCTGTGGGTGCTGCTGGCTTCACCCCTGTGGTGTCATCACGTGCCCCCCAGTCCAGACCCAACAGTCAGTGGGCCTGCGGCAGGAAGGGTGGGTGCCTGAAGGTGGCAGCCCACCTGGGGTGGGTGTGGGCCCCCAGGGAGGAGCCTTGGGTAAGGACGGAGGGAAGACTGGGGTGTAGGCCTGTGGGAGACCAGGGTGCCTGTGCCCCACAGCCCCGCACAGAGGACCAGGGTGGAGTGGGAGGCATAGCCTGGGGCTGACCTTGAAGCAGTGTGCCCGCGGCACCATGAATGAGGCCGAGCTCATCCCATTGGGCAGTGCCAGGGGGGACATTCTCCCCAGGGCACCGGCAGTGATGCTCGGTGTCCAGGAGGCTGATCCTGTCAGCAGTAGGGCTGGTGGTGGGGACCCCGCGAGATGTGCTGGGACCCAGACAGTTGGTGGCAGATGGACAGACCAGACGGTGGAGCCACCAGGACCCGCGGGGCTGACCCACCGCGGGATGACCCCAGGGTGCTGGCCGGAGCTGCTGGGTGGTGGGTGGTGGCGCCTCCAGAGCTGGGAGACAGGAGCACCCCGAGACAAGCCCGTTGGGGACTTC
>NW_011478278.1:11191-11482 GCF_000754665.1 Bison bison bison | reverse complement strand
GAGCTGCAGACTCCGACCACTGCTCTGTGGGGACTGCATCCAGCAAGAGATCAGCTCCCTCAAAGGTGCGGGCCGAGGCCGGGGGCCGAGACAGGGGATGGGGTTTGTGGACCAAGCTGTGACCTCTGCCTGGATGCAGTCCCCACAGAGCAGTGGTCGGAGTCTGCAGCTCTGGGGGCAGCTTTGGGAGTGGGGAGCTGGAGCCCCAGGAGGCCCGGCCCATGCCCCACTGGGGCTGCACCTGGTGCGAGGTCCTCCCGAGGCTGGCTAGGAGGGCTCCAGCCGCAGCCC
>NW_011478278.1:10362-11015 GCF_000754665.1 Bison bison bison | reverse complement strand
GCTGCGGGTCCCGCAGTGTGGGGGGTGGGCAGAAAGGGGCGTTCTCCCAGCCCTGGGACCTCGGGGACACGGGGGGTGCGCTGGGAGTAGGGCCGAGGGAGGTGTGCCGCAGCCGGCCGCGCGGGCCAGGCCGGGAACATCCTGCCCCTGGTCCCTCCGTGCTCCTCCCCTCAGCCTGCGAGGCCGGGCTGGTGGGCGGGAGGGGGACGCCCCTTCGCGCCCCGCCCCCTTTCTTGAGCGTCGCGAATTGCTGCCCTCTCCTGCCGGGGACGGCAAGGGTCGGGGTGACGGGGCTGAGGCCAGAGCAGGGCTGTGTTGGAGGAGATTCCTTGGTCTGGGGGCCTTGGGTGCAGCTTGAAATAGTTTTGGAAGGGGGGATGCTTTGGGGTTGGTTTGGTGGGGGACTTGTGGGTTGAGGGGGTTAGACCGGAGAATCAAACTAAGAAAATGTGCGTTGAGTGTACGGGGTGGCTGGGAAGGAGAGGAAGTCAGCGTGGGGCTGTGGGGTGGGCAGGGGGAGCGCCGGTGGCCTCAGGGAGGGCTGAGGGACAGGCCAGGAGTGGCCTTCCGCGAGCGCAGGGCCAGGCCGGGCCGCTGGCTTGAGTGCTGGCCTGAACCCACAGCTCGTGTTGGTTCTGCAAGCCACAAGTCCT
>NW_011478278.1:8401-10262 GCF_000754665.1 Bison bison bison | reverse complement strand
ACCCCCGCGTCCTCCCAGCCGGCGCCTCGCCCTCCCTGAGCCGGAGTCCGGCCGCGCTGGGCCCCTGCCCGCCGGCGGAGGGAGAGCCTAAGAGAGCCGGCGGGCAGGGCTGTGGGCACAGTTGGCTGTGCCTGCAGTTTCCTCTGCCACAACTCCGGGGGCGCGCGCGCGCGCGCGCGCGCGCGCGCGTGTGTGTGTGTGTGTGTGTGTGTGTGGGGAGCGGTTCTGCAGTGCCATGGCAACGGCCTCAGAACCCCGCCCCCATGCGCCGCCTGTTTGCCGCCTGCCAGCCGGAGCCTCCCACCTCAGGATCCCCCCACCTCCGCCCTATGTCTAATCAGTTCCTGGGTTGCCCGTGCTTGGTGGGAATGGGTGTGTCTGCTTGGTGGAGGGGGCAGCCCCAGGTGGGAGAGTTGGGGTATCGGGCAGGATGGGGAGGCGCGGCGTGTCTGCGGTTGGAGCCTCAGCAGCTAGAGCCTGGGGGGGACCGCTGGGTGTGGCCAGGCCAGGATCCAGGGTCCTCACGTGGAGCATACGGTCCCTTCCCCGCTGCCTGCCCCCCATCACTGGGGCCCCCAGACCCTCATGTAGCTGGGCTCCCATGCATCTGTCCAGCTGGCTCACAGGAGGCTCTGGGTGGTGAGGGGGGCTGGGGGGGGCGGACTTGGTGACTTTGATTCCCTGTAGCAGCTGAGAGCTTCTGGCCTCTGACAGCTGGCCTGGGGCAGTGGGGGATGGAGGCCCCTCTCCGAGCCCCCCACCCGGTTCGGAGTCCTCTGGACTCGGAGCTGACTCTATGCTCCTGGCCCACCCTTGATCTGAACCAGCATGGCAAGTGTTAAAAAGGGCGGCCAGTGTCTAGGTCTGATTTTGGCGGTGGGGGCTCTGTCCCTTCCCTGTCTGACGGACAGCAGCCAGTGGGGCCTGCAGCCTGCCTGTCCGTGTGCTGTAGCAGCTGCCCCTGCCATGCCCCCAGACCCCTGACCCCAAGACCCCAGCTCTCCTCCTCCCTCCTCAGACCCGGGAACCCTCAGCACCTCCTCTCTGCCCCCCAAGACTTCACCCCTCCTCCCTTAGACCTGGAGCGCCCCCTGCCGGGACGGGCAGCACCCTGTTCAGATCCTTGTGACTCCTGAGGCCCTGAGACCACACCGGGGCCTGAGGACCCTCCTGCTCTCTCTCCTTCCGCTTCCCTCTGCCACCCTTTGGACTCTGGGTCCATGGCTGCTCCCGCTGGCCCGCCCTCCCTCTAGTCTTAGAACCTTGAAGGAAGTGTTTAGAAACTGATGTAATTACTGACGTGGAGCCGCTGGCCGGCTCTTCGGGAGGGGGCCTGCCTTGAGGGTGGCCCCTCTGCAAGGTGCCCCCCCACCCTGCGAGGGGCCCTGTTGGCCGAGGGTGGGAGGGGCCGCCCTTGCTGCTGAGTCAGAGGGGGCCGGCCTGGGCGTCCTGAAGGGCGGGCGGGCGAGAGGCTCTCGCAGGCGGTGGGCAGGCCGCAGTGCCGGCAGGAATTGCACGGAGCCAGGGAGCCTGGCGCCGCGAGCTGCAAGCCCGGAGCCCGCGCCCTCGAACTCAGCGCTCCGCGCCGCAGCCTGCCTGCCCCGGGCCCGTTTGTGCGCTGTGTGCAGGGCGTCTCCTGGCCTCTTCTCTGGGCCCCGCCCGTGCCCTTGGTTCACCGACTCCCGCAGCCATGGTGGCCGGCATGTTCATGCCGCTGGACCAGCTGCGGGCCATTTATGAGGTGCTTTTCCGAGAGGGCGTGATGGTGGCCAAGAAGGACCGGCGGCCCCGCAGCCTGCACCCTCACGTGCCCGGGGTCACCAACCTCCAGGGCAAGCGCGGCATGGCCTCCCCGAGGGCG
>NW_011478278.1:7845-8210 GCF_000754665.1 Bison bison bison | reverse complement strand
AGCTGCACCCTGCCCCCAGCTGGAGGGCAGGGGTGTGGGGGCCTGGGCCTGGTGGGTGGGGTGCGGGGCCTGGGCCTGGTGGACGGGGTGGGCAGCAGGTGTGCAAAAGCTCTGCTCCTGCCAGCAGGCGGCGCTCTCTCTGCCAGGGCACTCTTGCCAGTGGACGCCAGGGCTCCTCCTCCTGGCTTGAGGATCTTGGGGTGGGTAGGCCAAGGAGGAGCCCGTGGGTTACTGCCACCCATAGCCAGGCACACCCTGGGGCTGGGGGTGGGGCTCGCGGTTCTTGGACTGGCAGGACCAGCTGTCGGCACAGCCCTGGCCGGCACCCTGGGCCCTCTGGCCAGCATCACCCTCGTCCTGTGCCC
>NW_011478278.1:4778-7580 GCF_000754665.1 Bison bison bison | reverse complement strand
CCTCCCTGCCCCAGGGATTTGTCTGCTCCAGGCTCTCTCTGCAGGGGGTGGGGGCGTGCAGAGGGGGTGCTGGGATGGGACAGGGTACAGCCACTCTCCAAGTGGAGATGACTGCCTGGTCTTTCTGAGCCATGGGTTTGTCCACTGGGGGTGACATCTGCCCCCCTCTTGTGTGGCACAGATGTGATATGGTGGCTGGGTGCTTGGTCAGCCTGGGGTGGGTGACAGCCTAGCAGGCAGCCCTGGGCCGGGACAGGAAGAGCAGACCCGTGGCCGCGGCAGTGCAGGGCTCTGCCTGGGGTCTAGGCGGATCCATCCCAGGGAGACCTGGGTCCCAGAGGATGGACTGGGTCCTGTTGTCCCAGGGGCCGGCACCTTGTGCTGTGCCCCGCACTGTGGCAGCCCCCTGTCCCTAAGGACCTGTGCTGCACCACCCAGGTGGGCAGAGGGTAGCGGGCAGCTCAGGCTCACACCTGTGCTTCTGAGCTCACCAGCCTCCGTGTTGAGTGGGGGCAGCAGATTCCCAGCACAGGGTGGACTCCATGTCTCTCCAGCTGGGGAGGAATGTGGTCTCTGGGGGTGGGTGGGGGCCTGGGGTGAGGCTAGCAGGGTGGACAGGAGTTTGCCAGGTGGATGAGTGGGGGGTCAGGGGACCCAGGCGCAGGCCCAGGTCGGGCCTGGACCCACTAACTAGGGCCCAGGCGTGGGAGCCCATCTGGGGGGGTCAGGGAGGTTGTGGGTGGCGAGGCTCACCACGTGGCCTCTCCCGCACCTGTCAGTAAGGTAACCGTGTCCCCCACCAGAGACAGTAGTGCTGGGCTGGGCAGCGGTCAGCTCTGACAGCACCTGATGGACGGTCTCCACCCGGCCTCCTCCCTGACCATCGCCTTGATGGGGCCCCTGCCCCAATCTGGCTGGCAGAGCAGACCCTCCCCCTTCCTGGGTCGTGGGTGTGGGGAACATGGACCCCCTCCTTTTCTCTCCTTCCTTCCTTTTCTGTGGCTTGGCTGGGCTGGCGCTGGGCTGAGCGGCTGGGCGGGCAGTTGGCCGTGGGCCAGGAGGGGGGACTGGGTGTGGCTCAGCGAGCAGGGGGGGGCGCCCCCAGCCCTGAGCGGGTGACTCAGTCTTCCCTTCCCGGCCGCAGCAGCCACCGCCGGTGGCAGCTCAGAGTTTCCAACAGGAAATGAGTTCCAGCTCCAGGCTGAGTCAGGGCCGGAGGGCGTGGGCTCCCCCTTCCCCGCGGTCCCCCAGGCTGAGCAGGATCTGAGCACCACCCTGGGCACAAGAGGACGCCCAGGGCACCTCGGGTGCTGGGTGGGGCACAGGGCTTTGGCCAGGTCTGTAGGGGTCCTGATGGCTTGGCTAGGATTCCTGATGACATTGGGAACTGTCGACTTCAGAGTTTTAAACATTATCAAGTGCGGCTTCCCTGGCGGTCCAGTGGCTGTGACTCTGCGCTCCCAAAAGTGGCTGTGACTCTGCGCTCCCAAAGCAGAGGCTACTTTCAGTCCCTGGTCAGGAAACTAGGTCTGACAGGCCCCAACGGAGACCTGGCACGGCCAAATTAAATGAAGAAATAAATACTTTAAAAGTTATCCAGCGATGTGCCACAGACCCCTCACTTGCTCACAGCATCGCCCCTCTGGTCCGTCTGCAGAAGGGCAGGTCAGCACGTGGGCCCAGCTGCCACACTCGTCACAGTGGCCTTGCTCAGGTGGACCGCCTCTGCCCGGCCAACCCCAGCCAGGGAGCCACAGACCCCTTCCCCTGTGCCATGGTGGTCTGCTCATCCATGTGGGAAGGTGTCCACTTGCTTGTTCCGCCACTTACCAGTCAGTCCCAGGCTGAGTTCCTGGCCGGAAGCCCCCAGCATGTGGGATGGATGGGCTGGGTGAAGAGCGAGTGGTCCTGGAGGGCCCCTGTGAGAGACGCCCTGAGCTGAGCCCTGACCAAGGAGGACGGCACTCAGGGAGCTGCCAGAAGGACCGACAGGGTTCCTCTGGGGTTACTGGAAAGATGGACCCAGGGGGAGTGGGTTTCATACATGAATTTCATTTCTCAATGAGCCTGGCTCAAAACTCAGAAAGAACTGGAACTTCAGTAGAGAAGAGGTGCCGTCCGAACACGCTCACCCCTGTGCTCCAGCAGCCTCTATGCTGCGGGTGCAGGTGCCCTGCAAGGCTGGCTGCTCCTGGCCACGCCACGCACCTGACTGTCCCATGGGCTTGTCCGCAGGCGCAGAGCCCTGCTGCTCCCTTTCACAGCACGTGGCGCCCCTGCCAGCCCTCCATTAGTCTCCAGTTTTGGGTCCGGTTGTCTGCGGGGAGACCCGTAGAACTCTGGCGGGTTTTCTAAGCAGGTTACAGTACGATTAGGTTTGTCTTTTACCAGGTCTCGCGGTGGTTGGGCAGTCCAACAGCGCAGAAAAAGTGCAGAGGTTGGTACTTAGCTAGGAGATGTCCCTTTGTCAAGGCTGAAGGCCTGGAGGATGAGGCAGGGGATGGGTCTAGGAGGGGCTGGGGTGGTGCAGACTTCTGGGGCCAGTGCTGGGTGGGGAGGCTGCTGGGTGGGTGGGCTGGGCCGGCAGGCAGAGGAGGGCCCTCCAGCCACACCTGAGGGCTCAGGGATTGCAGGCGGGCTGGTCCGACCCGTCGGTCCACTGGGCTTCACTCTGCCCGGCTCGCTGACTAAGGGGTGGCCGTGAGGAGGAGCCAGGCTCCCAGAGCTGGGTGGAGAGGCCTCGGCTCTGGAGAGCCCTCCCTTTGCCTCCCACCCTTTCCCTCCTTCCTGCCTTCCCTTCCT
>NW_011478278.1:2918-4678 GCF_000754665.1 Bison bison bison | reverse complement strand
CCTTCCCTTCCTCTCCTCTCTGCCGCTCCAGAGCAGCCAGGCTCATGGTCGGCAGCTATGGACAGGTACAGCATGGAGGAGCTGATTCAGCTGGGCCAAGGTAGGGCAGGGCTGGGTCAGGGTCAGGCCAGGGTGCAGGTCTTCAGAAGGGAGGGGTCCAGGCCTCCAGCTGGGGCTCTGCTTTCCCCACCAGCCTGTGGCCGGGGCCCTGCAGGGGCAGGACCGCAGATTCCGGATGAGCATGGCTCTGTCTAGAGATGCTGCCTGTGGTGTGTCTGGGGCGGGATGGACGTGTCTCAGGGCGCCAGGCCTTGCCCCAGACTTCCATGCCTCCAGGAGCTGGTTCCCCCTGGTGTTGGAGCATGGAGTCCTCCGAGGTGGAGCCCAGCCCTGGCCTTCAGAGCTGGCCCCTGCAGGCCGGTTTCCTTCAGAATTGTTTCTGAAGCATGGGGTGGATGGGCAGGAGGCTTGGGTGGGCCTGGCCCTCCACCCCCACCCCGTTGCCCCTGGCCTCCCCACGTGGGCCGGGGTACCCCTTCCCTGGCAGCCAGAGGCCTAGTATGGTTTGCTGTGCTCTGCTGCCGGCTGCCCACACGCTCCAGGCAGTCGACCAGGGCTGATGTCACGGCCTTGGGTGGCTGGGGTGTTCCTCGCCGGTTCTGTGCCTCAGTTTCCTCAACTGTGTGGTGCGGTGATGCGCAGGGCTTACTCCTTGGAGTTCTCAGAGGGTCAGACTAGAATGGCCCCTGCGGGCTTCCTCCATGGGGTTCTCAGAGGGTCAGACTTGACAGGGAGGAGGGGGTGGGACCGCGACCTCCACCTGCTGTTTCCTGAGCGCACCTTGGCCCTGGGGACGTCAGAGCCCCGCCCCCCCCACCGGCTTCCAGGGTCTGTGTGGGCCTGGGGCCAGCACCTGGGCATCCTGGGTTGCGGGGGAGGCCCGGCCCGATCTGGCCTGAGACCTGACCTTGGGAGGCCGTCCCGCCCGTCCGTCTGGGCCAGGTGTTGTTTGGTGACCTGCCGGGGGCGGGGGTGGTGGTGCTTGCCAGGGTGGCCTTTCCCAGTGCTCCCCCACTGTCGTCCACGTCCCGCGGGGTGGGCAGGGTGGGAGCTGCAGGCCTTTCAACAGGGACGGGAGCCCCCAGGCCCGAGGGCCACCCTGCTCCCAGGTGGGCCCCGACACCCAAGGCTTCCCCTGTTGGACTCACCGTGGGAGCGGGCCTGGCGCCGGTGCCCTGGCTCCGCACGTCATGTTCTAAGTCGGGACAGATGACGGGCCTGGCCTGCCCTCCTGGGATATTTATATCCGCGGGCCCCCTGCCCACCCCCTCCCCCACGGACACAGCTCTGCTGACAGCAGCAGCGCCGTGCCCTCCTCCACGCACCGCCGCGCTTGCTGCCGCCTCCGAGGGGCCTGTGACCCTCCCAGCACCCACACCCACTCGCTGTCGGACCCGTGGGCCCCGCCGCTGTCCCCAATGAAGATTGTGCCGGGTAGGTGGGGCTGCCTCTGAGAGCCCAGCGGGCGCTGCGGGGGCCCACCCCCTCCCTGTCTGCTGTCCGCGGAGGGGTGGGGGGCGTCGGGTTTCCCTGTCTTTGACAACGGTTGGGTCCGCTGCGAGCCTGGAGGCCAGCGAGGACCGGGGCGCTGGCAGCTGTCCCCAGGGGCACCCTTGGAGGCAGAATGGGGTGCTGGGCGTCACGGTCACCCGCTGTGGGGGCGGGGGAGGCCCGTGTGAGGCCGCGAGGGCCCGGGCTGG
>NW_011478278.1:0-543 GCF_000754665.1 Bison bison bison | reverse complement strand
GCGGGAGGTGTGGGGTGGGAGGGATCGGGCCGGGGTTGCAGTCTCTGCACCGCCCCGCGCTCTCGGCGTCGGCTCCCTTGTCTCCAGGCTTCTTATCCCGGGAGCGGCCCCACTAACTAGATTCTTGCCTTAGTTTCCAAATCTGTGAAAGGGCGCAACGCTACCCTTCAGAGGGCCGCGGGCAGCTCTGGGGGATACTGGCCTGGTGGACAGGGCAGGAGCCGCAGTGCTGGGGAGGGCCAGCCGAGATGTGCAGCAGCCTGGCGCGGGCGGCGCGGCTGGGCCGGCAGGGGAGGGGTGGGTGGTCTCTTGACTTGAGGGCCTGAATAGGATGACGGATAGGATGGACGGGGAAGGGCGCATCCTACAGCCAAGGATGAGGGACTGGCCGGCAGGGCCGCAGGGAGCACCTGAGAGGACACTCTCTGAGATCCCGGAGGGGAGTCTGGAGGCAGCAGGCATGGTGGGGAGAGGGAGCTGGGCTTGGGAGGTGGAGGTGGAACCCTGTCCTGGATAGCAAGCCAATATCCTTGGAGCCCTTGA
>NW_011478277.1:17466-18320 GCF_000754665.1 Bison bison bison | reverse complement strand
AATTACTTTTAAAACATTTATTTAAACTCTTTCATTGAAAACATTTCAATGAACATTTCTGCAAAGGGCTTGAGACAGTTTACAACTTAACCATCTCTATGTGAATCATGTGTGAGGAAAGTAGACATGAAACATTTTAAAACTCAAGTCTGTAGAAAGAATAACACTCAGACATAGACATATTCTGAATCTATCCATACATGAAGCTTTTAATAAATATTTGTTAAATAGGTGAAAGCAAAATTTGTATGGAAGATTAGGTCAAAATAGGATACTTCAAAATAGTTCATGCTTGTTGCTGGTGTCATCACAGGAAAATACAGTTAGACCCTTCTGCAGCTAGGGCACTTTAGTGGGAAAATTTAAGACATACTGAAATAGTTGTGACTCAACTCAACAAAGCGACCACTTCTACTCATGTGGAAGGCATAGTTCTTCCTTCATTCATTTACCTATTCCTTTGTCTACCCAACCATGAGGTCAAAAAAGATGTATTACGTACCCAGTTACTGGTGCCCCAAATGAGAACAAATAAGTTTTGATGATCATATATCTGCTTTTTGTTATAAATATTACCAGCAAGAATGGTGAAAAAATAAATGAACTAGCTATTTGATGTGCAAACAACTAAAGTTCGATGTACAAATTAACTGCTCTTTTTCTCTCATTGAGATGATTGGCCTCATACAGTCACCAAAATAACTTGCATTGGTTTGCTGTTTTTATCTTTTACTTTTTAAGATGGCTCCCTTCACTGTTTTCTCAGTGTCATGGCTGTATCTCAATATTAGAAGAGACATTTCCATCTTTCATTGGCTGATATCCCCAACTGCCTCCAATTAACTTGTGGAACC
>NW_011478277.1:14540-15292 GCF_000754665.1 Bison bison bison | reverse complement strand
AGAATCTGCCTGCAATGTGGGAGACCCAGGTTCAATCCCTAGGTTAGGAAGATCTCCTGGTGAAGGGAGTGGCTACACACTCCAGTATTCTTGTCTGGAGTATCCCCTGGACAGAAGAGCCTGGTGGGCTACAGTCCATAGGGTTTGCAAAGAGTTGGACACGATTGAGCAACTAACATTTTCACTTTCACTGGTGATGAGGCCAGCATCACAGGTGATGTTATTATATGGTCTACTTAGTTTTGTATAAAGGAAAAATCATTTCTACACACTGTTACTGCCACTAATCACCAACTAAGAAAACCAAGAGAAAATGCAAATGGTGGAGTGCAGACTACCAGTCACAACTGGAAACCAAACCTAGAAGCAGGATATATATGATTAAAGCCTGTTCTCACAAAACAAATTGTAAAACAACAAATGGATATTACCATGCTTAATATTCAGCTGTTTTAGGGGTCTGTCTTAGCAATGGCATTCTAGAGCAGTGCTTCCTCAACTTTTTCACACCATGGAACAGCTAGACTGTAATAGTGTCTTTTCAGCCTTCGTGGGTAGCCAGAAGAAGCTGCTACATGATCAGAAAAGACAGGCCCAGGGGCCTGACTGCCTCAGGTCTCAACCCAGCACCATGAAGACTGGAGGGATCAACATAGGGGCAGTGTAATAATGCTAAAGCTGAAACTCCAGTACTTTGGCCACCTCATGCGAAGAGTTGACTCATTGGAAAAGACTCTGATGCTGGGAGGGAT
>NW_011478277.1:12044-14243 GCF_000754665.1 Bison bison bison | reverse complement strand
ATCCCTTTAGCTCTCATTTAACATATGACAAACTGGTCACAGCTGACTGGATCATGGATGTTTACTATATTCTCAAAATAGAACTCAGGATATGAGAAAAGAAGTAGAAAACCTTTTCCTTCTGGTCCTGGTGGAGAAAGGAGAGAGGAGGGGAGGAAGGAGTTCGATGTGGGGGTCTTTGTTTTCCTACTCTCTGGGAATGCAGGTTAGAGTAAGTTGGGCATCTAGAAGTCTCTGAGTTGGTATGGAGGAATCTGGAAACCTCAGGAGGTAGAGTCAAGGTATTCTTGTTGTAGTTTCAGGAGGCCTCAGGTGACTGGTGGAAGGCCTACCCAGGGCCACAGCCAACATGCTGAGGGAGGAGCAGTGCTGTGGGAGGAGCAGTGCAGCACTAGCTGAGGAAGGCAGGCAGACCAGAGTTCCTGTGGACAGACTGCAGAAGCTGGAAGATTGCTGTACCTGAGCTAGGGAGTGAGGTCGGGCCAAGGATGCCTGGAGTTAGAACAGAACTGACTCTCTGAATGAGGAACCCAGTTTGGAGGAAAATGACGATGGATGTGAGCTGGTTGCCCCAAACCGTCAGATGGAGCTCACTCTACGTGAGCAGATGTCATCAGGCCAAGGAGCAGAGCACAGTGCTCTGCTAGAGATACTTGCTAGGATCTGGGGGACACTGTATGGACCCCAGACTCTGTCTTTGCTACTGCCGTCATGAATATGACAAAGAGGCTCTAAGATGGTCCCCCTGTGTCCCAGCTGCTGGTTCACAACCTTGTATAATACTCTCCACCTGAGTGTGGTGGGGGTGGGGGCTTGTGATTTGCTTCTAACCAACAGAATGGTGATGGGGCGCCACTCCCATCATAATGTCAACAATGAAGTTATGTCATGGCTGTGATAATGCTACATTATGTAAGACTTCATCTTGCAAATTATCTCTAGTCTCTTAGCCCTGTTGCTGACTTTGAAGAAGAAAGCTGTCATCAATTGTCCCACCAGAGAGAAATAAATTCTGGCGATAGTCCAAGTGATCTTGGAAGCCGATCCTTCCCCAGTTGAGCCTGAGATGAAAAACCTCAGCTGCAGCTTAAGGAACAGCTTAATTGTAGACTTGTGAGATACTGGGCAGAGGACCTAGTTAGGCAGTACCCAGACGTCTAACTCACAGAGACATTCAGATAATGAAAGTGTTTTATTTTAAGCCAATGAGGTTGTGGTATTTTGTTACACAGTATAGGAAACAAATATGCATAGTATCATATAACCCTCAGCCCTCTTACACACCATCTTTAAGAGAAGGCGAGTAGGAGAGAATCTGGAAGATCTAAGAGAGACTGAGTTAAAAAGAGACAATTAACATCAGACTTCCCCAGAAGTCCAGTGGTTAAGACTCCATTCTTTCAATGCAGAGGTCAAGAGTTTGATCCCTGGTTAGGGAACTAAGATCCCACGTATTGTGTGTCATGGTGAAAAACAAAACAAAGCATCTGAAGAGACTGGATCAGACTGAGTTTATGCAACTGCAGAGAAATTTGTTAGAATATCCAGGAATGTGGGATGGCTAGAATAATGGGAAAGTTTTGATAAACTATAGAGAATTATGGCAACTTCTGTACATCTGAGACTACTGGGAGTCAACGATACACACACACACAAACACATGAGCCATAGTATTACAGTTGTCTTGGAATTTATGTCTCGAGTCACTTAGGGGGCTGCCATCCTTCTTGGATCCATTGTTATGTCTAAGATACCTCTTTACTACAACCTGATATTACATAGAGATCAACCTGTGAATATAGAGGAGAATGAAATAGATTAAAGAGCCCCATAAACATACTGTTTCTTTGAACACAGTTCAGTAAAATGAATAAAGCCCAATATTGATGGCTTTTGTTTGTGAGATTTGGACACCTCAGTATAATGAGCCCTCATTTGGGAAATTGTATCTTCATTTGTAAGAAATCTTAAGATATGGAGAGAGCATGAAGTTGATTAATTTACACTTGGATGGAGTTCAGATTTGTTCATGGCAGTGCATCTGGGAAATAGGACCCAGTGACAGAGTTCAGGCGTTCTTCAGCAGCCATGTGGCTCGTGTTGACAGGGTGAAATGAAGGTTTTGCCCTCTTACAGGGACACCAGGATAGATCACAAGCAGAGTTCAGATTGTTCACTTGGCTGTCCCTTGGCAGATGT
>NW_011478277.1:9305-11463 GCF_000754665.1 Bison bison bison | reverse complement strand
CCCAGAGTTTGCCCAAGTTCATGTCCATTGAAACAGTAAAATGAAGGTTGGCACAGTGATTGGTTTTCCCACCCAGCTCTCCTCCCTGTCACATTTCAGAGGGTCTAACTGTTGTTGAATGCTGGGTTCTGTGCCTCCCTGACACCTCGCTTCATGTGGGCAAGATCAGTGAGTCCCCATCCATCTGATACCTGGGGAAAGATTCATTTCCAGAATCCTCCAGTGATGATCCAGGATCCCGGGGAGACCTGGGCTAAGAACACGTCTCTGGGCAAGCATGGGCTGGAAGGAGACAAGAGGATGTACCATTGTCCTTACAGAAATGGACATTAAAATAAGGTAGAAGGACTCAATGGTGGAGGGTGCACCTGTCAGTGGCCACACCAGCAACTGGCAACTCCACCAGGTGGCAAGCCGTGGGCGCCGCTCAGGGCCGTCAGTGAGGAGAGCGAGGGGAGGACAAACCAGGCATAGGGTTCTGTTGTGAGGGTCTTCCGCCTTCCAGTTCACATTCAGCAAAGTTTTTTCTCACATTTATACACATCACTAAGAAAGAAGGACTGCTGCACAATAGATGCGCCCTGAGTTCTGTTCATTTCCTCAAAAATAGCATCTTGAATGAGAAAATGGTCCTGTTGAGACAGTGTGATGGTAAGAGAGAGGATGCTTTAAGATATCTGAAAGTACAATGAGGGTTTCCCTGGTAGTCCAGTGGGTGAGATTCTGTGCTCCCAATGCATGAGGCCCGGGTCTGATTCCTGGCCGGGGAACTAGATCCCACATACCACAACTAAGTTCCTGCATGGCACAACTAAAGATCCCAGACACTGCGAGGAAGATGGAAGATCTGTGTGTCACAACTAAGACCCAGCACGGTGTAACCAAATAAATAAAATATTTTTAAAAGGTACGATGAATTGATTTACTTTTCCATGAAAAAGTTTAAGTTAGAGATGGTGGCCATAAAGGTATGGAAAGGAGAAATAATTACTTATCTCCATGTGTCTGTGTCCGTGACTGTGTCACGTGTGTGTGTGTATGTTTGTGTGTGTGTATTTTCTAAAAACAGCTACACTGCTTTGGGTATTGCCCCATTCATATATTACCTTTTCAAGAGCTGAAGCAGTCTGTTTGTTCAGGAGGAATAGCAAAACCTTCACCTCATTCAGTGTCTGGGTACTGTATTGGCAGTGCTGTGCAGGAGGCCTGCTTCCCACTGACTTCTTTAGAGAAAAGAACAGTAATATTTCAGCTCCATAGTGGGCTGTTATCAAATATTTTGAACTATAATCTTGTAATTACTATTAATGTTGCATTAAAAGATTATTTAATGAAGGAGATCATGCCGGGAATAAGCATTATAATGGCTCCAAGCAGCCTGCCTCCCACATACCTGGAAGAATTCCCTACTGTTGTGGAAAGTGAAGACGAGCCAGTTCTAAACAATAGGCTTCGTACTAAATGTGTTAAGACCTGTTGCTTTTGGCAAACACACACACAGGCACACAGACACACACCTTGAAGACATGATTAAAAAAATTGATACTGGTGGCTCAAGACAAGTTGACACAAGTTCTAGTGTCTAAAATCTCAGTGTTTATTCTGAGGTTGTTGTTGTTTAGCTGCTAAGTTGTGTCTGACTCTTTGTGACCCCATTGGCTATAGAGTCCACCAGGTTCCTCTGTCCATGGGATTATCCCACGCAAGATTACTGGAGTGGGTTGCCCCTTCCTTCTCCAGGAGATCTTCCTGACCCAGGGATTGAACTTGTGACTCCTGCATTGCTGTCAGATTCTTTACCACTGAGCCACCTGGGAAGCCCCTTAATCTGAGGTAGTTAGGCCAAAACTTCACATGGAGAAACTTGGTAGAGTTGTCTTCAGGTGCATTTTATCGCAAGAAGGATTTCCCCAGGGACTTCCCTAGTGGCTCATTGGTAAAGAATGGAGGAGACATGGGTTCAGTCCCTAATCCGGGAAGATCCCATGTGCCATGGAGCAACTAAGCTTGTGAGTGTCAGTTGCTCAGTCGTGTTCAACTCTTTGCGACCCCGTGGACTGTAGCCCACCAGACCCCTCTGTCCATGGGATTTCTCAGACAAGAACACTGGAGTGGGTTGCCATTACCTTCTCCAGGGGATCTTCCCAACCCAGAGATC
>NW_011478277.1:7789-8589 GCF_000754665.1 Bison bison bison | reverse complement strand
TGATCATCATCACTGGGGTGAATTCCTCTCTAGAGCTAGGTCCTGTCGTCTTTCTGGATGTCTGGGATCCACTTCAATCCAAATAGAAAGAAGAGGGGTGAAGCCTTAGGAGGACTGGGTTCTGATCCTGTGGGACTCTGTACAAGGTCTTGCCCTTCTCTGGACCTCACTTGGACATGCGTATAAGGATAGGGTGAGATTGATCTCAAAAGGCCATTTCAGGTCCATCTGTCTTACTAGAAGGCTTAGCCAGTATTAATCCTACATGTCTTAGGTGCCCCTGGGGTCCCACATTACTGGCTTACTGGCTATGGATTGGGTGAGTAGCTTGGTGAAGACTTTTTTTTTCTGGCCACGCTTCATGTGGGATCTTTGTTCCCTGACCAGGGACTGAACCCATGTCCCTTGCACTGGTAGCTGGGAGTCTTAACCACTGGACTGCCAGGGAAGTCTCAAGACTTATTAAAGAGTGGTTAAAGATCCCTCTCTTCAGCAGGACCTAGGCACAATCCAGTTCTAGGAAAAATGCACAGAGAGGAGAATTCTGTGTCACTGCTTGCTTTTTCTATGTTTTTAAAACTCTCACCATCAACCTGGGGAAATGCCACTGACTTGGTGTCATAAAAAGAGTGTAAAGACTTTTTCTCATACAGCTGTGTTTTTTTATTAGGGTGCTAGGGAAAGAGCAACAGAGCACTTATTATATATCTTCAGGTCAGAATTTTATTGCTTTTGGCCAAAGGCCATTGCAAGACATATAGAGTCAAGAGTACATACGATAGGATTTTTCAAAAGAAATT
>NW_011478277.1:3210-6665 GCF_000754665.1 Bison bison bison | reverse complement strand
TAGTGGTTAGCCTATCCCTTCTCCAGCAGATATTCCTGACTCAGGAATTGAACTGGGGTCTCCTGCATTGCAGGCGGGTTCTTTACCAACTGAGATATTAGGGAAGCCCTGGGAAATGATATGTGGCATGCTAGTAGTTCTGGGCACATAAGGAGTACTGAGTCAATGTGCATTCTGTCTGCAACTCCATCAAACGGGTATGTGATCAAAGATCTCTTTGTGCTTCCACTTCTCACCTCAACTCCATTTCTCTACATGCAGTTTTTCAATGGACACCCTCTTCCATTCTGTATGCTTGAGCCCCAGCTCATGATCATCCTTCTCAAAACCTCTTCCTCTTTTGGGACTCTCCATGGGCAATGAGAGACACTATCACCTAACCATCGTCTGACTCTTGAATCTCTCTCAACTCTCATATCCATTCAACCAGAGCCTCTTCAATTCTACATTAGCAATGTCTCTTTCATTGGTCTCCTCTTTCCTTTTTTCTTCGTCTCCATTATCGTTGTTTTAATACAAGCACATCTCCTCATTGATTGTTGGAGTCCCTGGAGATCACATTTCTGGCTGTTCATTGGAACCATCTAGGGGAAATTTGAAACCATCCTGTTGTCTGAGATCACCTCCAGATACTAGTTGCAAATGCTCTGACATGGGTTGGTGCATAGGCATGTTTTAAAAAACTTCCTACTTTCTAATATGTGACCAGGGTCTTGTAAACTTCTTTTAACAGCCTCCCTGCCCCCAAACATGTATATTCTGTTACCGTCAGACATGATCTTAGGCCAATTCCCATTTATGTCCTTCAATGTCTCCTCTTGACCTCTACGGTAAAGTCCCCACTCCTTTGCATGGCACTAATGATCTTTGGAGATCTGGACCCAGACAACTTTTTGTCCTGTCCCTCACCATTTCCCTTTCACACTCTGCTCCATTGGCTCATATACCTATCAGTTTGTTCCCACTGCGCCCTCTCCCCTGAGTGCCTTTTCTTCCTTCTCTGCCCAGCATTAATTCGTCAAGATCCCTATTGGGATCCCCAAAGCACATTGCTCGTCCTTTCTTTTAGTAATGATTATACTGAAGACTAATTAAAATAGCTTAC
Organism: Bison bison bison; assembly: GCF_000754665.1. Classification (NCBI taxonomy): domain Eukaryota; kingdom Metazoa; phylum Chordata; class Mammalia; order Artiodactyla; family Bovidae; genus Bison; species Bison bison. The sequence goes on along the minus strand of NW_011478277.1, from coordinate 5,560 downwards.
ATGTTTATTTCTCCACCTCTTTCCACTCCAACTGATTGTGATCTCTTTGAGGATGGGGACTATGTTGTATTCACTTGGTATTCCCATTGCTTGGGTCACGGCATTGTGCATTGTAGAGATTCAATAAATCGATTTAACTAATAGGCTAGTGCCTACCCTGACCCTTAAATCAAAGATAATAGAATAGAACTGACACAACACACAAATTATTCATAAAATTTGTTCTTCCTATTGTGAAACTGAAACCAACATAAATTTAAGACTTAGTTCTCGAGGGAAAATGGCTAGATTTTATTATGGTCCCATGAATACAGAGTCTGATATAAATCCAAAAAGACTGAATTAGTGCTTCTGAGGTACTGAGAGGTGGTGGTGTTGGTAAACACAAGTGTTTTTAGGAACCATTTTGTAATGTTGCCAGGTTTGCACTCTGTTGATTGTCCCAGTCCCATTCCTTTGTTCAGATAGAATTTGGGTCACTAAATATTACCATGGAAGTGTTTTAGAGAAAGATCGATTAAGTGGCCCCCCTTCGATGCAAGAGAGTTTCTGTCTGTCTCCTCCAGCTTTAGTGACTGTGGCCTTTACTGTCTTAGTATGTCATTTCCCAGAAAGTGCTTAGTTAAAATAAATACCTAGCTGCTATTTAAGTACCCAGTGCCAATCAATTGACTGATAATATAGAGCTCATCAAATTGCTGGTTTGCCCCCTCCAAATCATCAATTTTCTTTTTGGGTAATTAATATTTAATGAGGATTCTTTAAGTAAATCATACCACCTGGAAAAAAAAAATATATATATATATGTATATATATAACATATTCCTAAGTGAATATGTTTAGATATATTTACACTACTACTCATTTTACACAAGACAAAAATTATATAAAAATTAGGGAAAAATAGGGAATTGTAAAGGCTATAAGCTGTTATAAAATATTAGCAAACATGAGGGTAGAGATTCTAGATAAAGTTGAGTGAGGAAAAATACTGAGCAAGGTATCATAGCTTTGACAATTTGTCATTAGATGATTACCCTGGATCTTATAGAATAAATTATGCTGGCTGTTTTATAAAATATTTGTTAAGATGGAAAAAGTTTCACAGCTGCTTAGTCTGTATTGTTTTGATTTACACATTAAAGTTGCAAACAAGGATGATTAGTAGTATCCACTCAGTGCTTTTTTAGGATCCCGTGTCCAAGCAACAAGTTGAAATGCTCTTCACTGCTACCTTGGCAGGCCAGCCCAGGACTGGGGATACTCACTTTTTTAAAGAGACAGAAAATATAAATAGCAGAGAAAAGTCATGAGGAATAGCTACTGCAGTAAATAAACTGAATAATAAAAGCAGACCTAAAACTTAAATTTTATATCTTACACACAACAGCGATTTAGAAATTGTATTGAGGTAATGAAATACCTTGTAATCTGATTTCAAGATTAAGTATGTCATTAAGGTGAAGGTTGAATAGAAGCTGGATTATGATATGCCCTTGCTTCAACCCTTGGTCAAAGAACTGGAAACTCCTGCCATTATTTTATCAGGGGTGCCAGCGAGAACCTGCTAAAGGAGAACTAAGAGATGCCTACCAATGATGCGGCAAGGCCATCAGGCCGGAGCTGATTTCTGGTAACAAAATCAAAGACTGCGGTGAAATCTACAAATGCAGCAGAGTTGTGTTTAATAGGGCTTCGTGTACTTTGTTGCACAAAACAGCAAAGAATTGTTTTATTATCTATAAAATTCCATGGGCACTGAGAGCAAGTCATGCTAAACTAAACTTAATGCCTTTAAAAAGAGTTTACAAGGCTATTACTGGACCCTTAGGTCAGCAGAATGCTATAGATGTAATATTTAATACATTAAGTTTTCTGCACAGTGTTTGATATTTATTCATTCAGAAAATATTAATTAAATCACTACTATCTGCTAGTCTGTGCCACACACTCTTCTAGGTACTTGTTGTACAGCAGTTTACAAAACAGTCCAAAATCCATGTTTCTTGGAGCTGACATTCTAGAGGGGAAGAGAGAAAACTAAACAACCAAATTGTATGTCTGCTGATGTTAAGTGCTGTGGGCTAGAGGGACCACAGGAGCCTGAGGATGGAGCAGGGGATACTATTTATTATAGGGTGACCAGGGAAGGCCCTCTAATAAGGCGCCTGTGAACAGAGACCTGAAGGAAGGGTGAGAACAAGACACATGTGTGTCTGGGTAGAGCATCCAGACCAGAGGGACAAGCAAGTGCAAAGATCCTGAATTGTAAAGGTGGGCATTTCAGAACTGGCAAGAAGGCCAGCATGCCTGGAGCTGACTGAGCCAGGAGGAGAGTGAAGGGAGAGGA
>NW_011478277.1:609-1666 GCF_000754665.1 Bison bison bison | reverse complement strand
TAGATTTGGGGTGTCTTACTGTGGCTCAGACAGTAAAGAATATGCCTGCAATGCAGGAGACCCAGGTTCGATCCCTGGGTTGGGAAGATCCCCTGGAGGAGAGCATGGCAACCTACTCCAGTACTCTTGCCTGGAGAATCCCATGGACAGAGGAGCTTGGTGGGCTGCAGTCCATAGGGTTACAAAGAGCGGGACACAACTGAAGTGACTAAGAAGCAGCAGCAGATTTTGGATAATCATGTATTCATTTGAAGAAACAATAAATTTAATATCCTTAAATACAACATATTAATGTAGAAAAATGTCATTTAATGAGAACTTCGCCTTTTACATATTTAAAAACACCATTAATTTAACAGCTTGGCAGGGACATCTCTTTGCAGAGTGAGTGTGCAGTGCCTGCTTTGCTGCAGCATCTTGGGTACTTGCTGCATCTATAGGACCAAGGCCATGTGGCATCTCCATCCTTGTCGCCCTTGGTCCTCTTTGTATTACCCTCTTTTCTCTTGGTCTTCCATCATGGCATTTGACCTTCACTTGGTACCAAAGTTCTTATATTAAAACTCAAGTGTGAGTTTTGAGAGTCTATTCTAGTACTTAGCTATGAAGTGGCCACCAGATGAAAGTGATCCCTTTAGATTATAATAACTAATGAAAATGCACAACTAAAAATTCTTATAAAGCTTCAGGATCCTGAAGATTTTGTCATCTGATCTCAGTTTCAGATACATCTAGTTACACAAATCATGTTTCTAAGGAAAGACACTACTATTTCTTCAAGGGAAACAAAGCATTTCATGGTGAGGAAGTTTAAGTGTCTCCATGGTTGGTACAGCAAAACCAAGGCTGAGTGTCATATAGTTCTTTCTCATGACATTATGAGCTCATTGAAAATGACTTTGATGGGGCAAAGGCATAGTGGTTGAAGCAGGCACCATGCTGGTGGCTGGGCTTGATCTCAGGGGAGAACACAGAGAAGGAAGAAAGGTGTCTGGTAGGTAATTCAGCATGGGGTCAGGGTGACACTGTGCTTTGAGAGCAAAGGCTGCCAAAAAAA
>NW_011478277.1:0-509 GCF_000754665.1 Bison bison bison | reverse complement strand
AAAAAAAAAAAAACCACCTCATAGGTTATAGAGTCACAGATCAGTTTTAAATCCTGGCTCTATATCCTAGGCCAGTCTCTGTTATTTTCTCATTAGCCTGAGACACTTAAAATATTTTAATTGGCACCAGTGTGACTGTAAAGACAAAAGCCAACATGGGAGCTGAAATTAGAAGGCAATGCCCAGCTAGAGGTGGTCATCCAGATAGTTGGTAAAATGCTTATAGGTGATATAATTTTTTAAATCTTTTGATTGAAATTAAAACTCCCGCTTTAAGACATTATTATGGAATTACAGAACCCTAAGAACATGACAGTGGACTTTAGGTAACAGTGCATTAGATAAGGCTTGTTAGACCCATCAGAGTTGGATGACCAGGGTCCAGCTCTAGAGCTAGAAAGAGAATTTAGTCAACCCTGAAATGGATAAGGAGTGGGCCGGGGGAAGTCCCAAAATTTTGTGGCAAACCTTGAGTCAAAAGGGACCTTGCCTTTTTTGAGGATAACTGA
>NW_011478276.1:13091-14361 GCF_000754665.1 Bison bison bison | reverse complement strand
CACATATTTATGGAAAAATTATTTGTCTACCAGTCTCTGTATTATATGCTTATGAATTTTTGCTACTAAATGGGATGTTATTTGAAGTTAGAGTACATATATATTTGAATAGGTATGTTGATATTGCATGGATGATGGTGAGAACAAATATTCAATTATTTTATCCATTAAGTCCATTAAAATAGCCTTTATGTGTGTGTGGAGAGGGAGGTGTTGAAAAAACATTAAAGACTGTTTAAGTTTCCAGAAAACTGAGATTGTTCTGTGTTTATTATTTTGTGATTAGTTGCAAGTTTCTAAAATTTGTACCCTAATAAGAAATATAACAGAAAATAAACAGACCTTCTTGATCCTTTAGATTCAATAATAACTTTTAAGATTTACTCTGTGTGTGTACAAGTCACAATTTGAGATAGAAGTGAAAAGAAAACTTGGAAATAAAGAGATGGGTTTCTTTTATGACATAAAAGGAACAGAGCTCAAGAAAACACATTTGAAGAGAAATTCCTTGGGTCTGAGATCTAGAACACATAATATTTATTAACAAAAGTAAAACTGCTCTCTGGGAGCCTAAGTTAATATGATTAATCCATCTCAACAAAGCATAAACTCCAAAGAGTGTATGCACATTCACAGCAGGGCTAATGTAATGGGGAAATAGGAAATAAAAATAAAAATATGTATCCTTTAAATGATAAAATAGGATAACTAAATGTTCCAAATCTCTACTACAAAATGGAAAACTCAAGACAAAAGATACTTTACACAATTCCAAACTGGAGACTATCTCTGTAGAGATATTAGAAAAATAAAATTTGCAAGCTTGGTCATTTTTTTAACAGTGTATATTACAGAGAATGTTGTTATTGACTTTTACTTTCATGTTAAAATTTTACACCTCAACAGTTTGTCTCCATTTACTTAGACTTCTAATGTCATTAAGAGAAACTCCCTGCTTTTTATTAATTCTTAAATTAATCTATATGAATAGTGGTGACATTCCATTGAACTTTTATATATCCAATTTACATTATGTCATTTTAAAAAGTGATAAATTTTTAAATATATGATTCCATAAAAAAATATTTCTATAGGAATATGGACTTGAAGCAGAGGAGAAAACAAAAGCACAGGCTTATAGGATGACCTTGGTTGAAAGTCTCCTGCACCATTTTTGGTAATATATATTTGTTGAGAAAACAACCTTTTTAATCAGAGCTTTCAAATATATTACCCTAAAATAGTACATAGTTATTATCATATTTTATTT
>NW_011478276.1:8349-9787 GCF_000754665.1 Bison bison bison | reverse complement strand
CAATTAAATAATTCCAAACCCAAAGTCAACATTTGTTTAACACTTAGTGAGCCAAAGTAGATTGAGGGGTGCACGTGGTGATTTTAACTAAAGCTTTCCCTTGAAATCCAGTTGTAACACTTTAACGGTTACATTCAAAATAATTTAAACCTAAAAAAATGCTTTTAAACCAGCAATTTTAAATTCATTTTTTCTCAAAGTGATATTGTCATTTAATAAGAGATCTAATATTGTATCTTGTCAAGTCATCAGCACATGTGGTTAGAGTTCCAGCACCACTGTTTACTATTTCATGATCTATGAAGAGTCATGTGAGTATGCATTAATACAAACTTTGGGGGCATGCACATCTGTATTTAATCCAAACTTGTCAAATAACTAGTCAGGAGATATCAGGAAAATTCCTTAACCTCTATGAGTCATGTTTTCCTTGTGAGTAAAATAGAGATAATAATAATCTACTTCATGGGGTCCACTGGGTGGATTGTACAATAAATAATTTGTTCGGCTCAGGGACTGATACTCTATCTGGAACGTAACAGATGTACACAGATTAGTAATGTTGGCCTCGGTTTCCTATTTTGTAATTAATCACATTTAAAGGATTGAATGAGAATATTTATAATAGCTGAAAAAACACGAGGGTGGAAAGTATTTATAATAGCTGGAAAAACACCAATGATATTTTAATATCATTGCTATAGAAGAGCACACATACTTGTATACACATGTATACATGAATGCACATAAAAAATCAATGTGTAGAGAGCAGCACACTTTCTAGCTGAATACACAGCTCTAAATACACAAAAGAACATGCATTCACTAAGCCATTATTGGTTATCCTTGCCTGTTAAATCCATTGCATAGGTATCTTCATGATAAATAGCCATGTTAAAGTAAATTATAGGTTGAGAGCAGCAAAAAGACAGTTAGATATAGTCCTTCATTTATTTTCCATTCTGTTGCCTAGACACCTCCTCCTTGGAAATTCTAATGTAATATGACTCGCTGTTGTCTCACAGCTTTCTAAATAGGAGGGAACGGAAAACTAAAGAATGGCAAGCAACACTTAAGGTTGTATTTAAAAGTGAAAATACAAGATTTTTCTCTAAGTGGAGAGCTTCTAATAAACACTGATGGTGGAGAGCATCTAATAAATACTACGTAAATGAGAGAGCAAGTCTAGATAGACAAAATCACACTCAGGTTTTTATTTTATAAACTCTAATTCATTATTTAACACTTCTTTGGAATTTATTCTTTTGGCTCATAGTAGCTCAGTCAAGATCTTTTTTTTTTTTTTTGTATGAAAAAGGCACTGAACTAAAAATCTTTATTTGTTTATTTAATTTTTTGGTCACGCAAAGCCGCCTGCAGAATCTTATTTTCCTGACAAAGGATTAAACCCACTCTTATGGCAATGATAGCACTGAGT
>NW_011478276.1:3489-5679 GCF_000754665.1 Bison bison bison | reverse complement strand
CAGAGGATGAGATGGCTGGATGGCATCACTGACTCGATGGACGTGAGTCTGAGTGAACTCAGGGAGTTGGTGATGGACAGGGAGGCCTGGCATGCTGCGATTCATGGGGTCGCAAAGAGTCGGACATGACGGAGCAACTGAACTGAGCCGATAAATTCTTAGAAATAAAAACAAATCTCTAAGGCCAGATAGCACATGATGGGTTGCCTGAAGAAAGGCAGGAGTTAGAGAAGATGGCAGGGAATCATTATTAAAGTGACACAGTAACACTTATTGTGGTGAAACATACGTTCGTTTTCTGGATTATGGTTATTGTTACATGTGGGTGAATGTGTGTGTCAAAACTTATTATACACTGTAAGTATGAGCAGTTTATTATAGGCCAGTTATCACTAATAAAACTATTAAAAGCAATAAGCAACCAATAGATTTCATTACAACCTAATAAAAGAAAAAAATTAACAAAATTTCAGTTATAGGCTGTTAAACTCAGTCAAGTTATTTTTGTCTCATCTCCCAAATTCCCAGCTTCTAAAATGGAGAAAATAATACTGCCTCACCATAATTTTGTTAGGTGTACAAATGAGATAAAGCATGTTAAAAAGCTGAGATCTGTGTCAGTTACATAATCCACACTCAGTAATTGCTACCTGTTATTAATTTAACATGGCAGACACGCAAAGAATCTGAAAAACAAAGTACTAATCTAAAATTGCACTACAGTTATATATGTACTTTTCAGTTAGCAAGACATTTGGATAGAGAAATATGAAAGAACAGAAAACCAGGATTTATATACACACGAGGTGAGAAATGAGACCCAAGATCCTTCCAAGTCCAGACTCTCTTAATAAAAGGCCTACTATAGGCAAAACAAGAAAAAGAAAGTTTGTGGTCTTTGAATGGGAAATTCTAGCAAGTTTTGTGAAACTCCAAGCTAACAATTAACTTAAAGGAGTGAAGATTAGTTTTGTTTTGACCCTAGGGTAATTAGTAGAAGCAAATGCAAATTCTCCAAGAATGGAAACATCCTCAAGCCAATGCTCTTGAGATTTCTACAACTCCAAGCTAAACAGAAATTCACAACTCACATTTATAAAACACATGTATAATCAAGCCTACAAGATCAAGAATCAGAAAACAACCAACCAAATTAGTATGTTTAAATTGCTGGAAGAAATTAAGAAGGAATAAAACACAGGAAAGAAAACTACACATCTGTGAATGTAAAAACTCAAGTCTTCATGCTCTGGTTAGCTAAATAAAAAGATGAAAGATGGATTAAGACAGTTGAAAAATTACAAAGAATGTCATACATTCTCAAAGCATAAAAAACATGCTATGACATCTTCTATATTAAAAAGCAAACAAACAAACAAAACTCCACTGAGTCTGCCCTACCTACCCTATAGTAGGCATTTTCTCCACAGTACCCTTTTCTCCACAAAGTATCAAGGATAATCCTTCTAAAAGGTCAGTCAGATTACTTCAATATCCTGCTTAATACCCTCCAATGCCTTCTCATTTTATTCAGAGTCAAAAGTAACACTATCCCAAGGACATAAAGGCCCTACTTGCTCTGGCCCTTTGCTACCTCCTTGACCTTGTCTCATACCATTTCCTTCTTATTCACTCCTTTCCAGCTCCACTGATCTTGCCAACTGTTCTTGGACATGTCAAACACACTCTCATCTCAATATTTTCATCCACCATTTCCTGTGCCTGAAATGTTCTTCCCATGGATATTCACTTGGTTTCATCCTTCACCTTCTTCATTACACTGATAAATAGTCACTTTTGAAAGAGACATATGGACATCACCAGACGGTCAATACCAAAATCAGATTGATTATATTCTTTGCAGCCAAAGATGGAGAATCTCTATACAGTCGGCAAAAACAAGACCAGGAGCTGACTGTGGCTCAGATCAGGAACTCCTTATTGCCAAATTCAGATTTAGATTGAAGAAAGTAGGGAAAACCACTAGACCATTCAGATATGACCTAAATCAAATCCCATACGATTATACAGTGGAAGTGAGAAATAGATTTAAGGGCTTAGATCTGATAGATAGAGTGCCTGATGAACTATGGAATGAGGTTCGTGACATGGTACAGGAGACAGGGATCAAGACCATCCCCATGGAAAAGAAATGCAAAAAAGCAAAATGGCTGTCTGAGGAGGCCTTAC
>NW_011478276.1:0-588 GCF_000754665.1 Bison bison bison | reverse complement strand
TATGGTATGTTTACTTCTGGGAAGAACCCTTTAAGACAGGTGTGGCAAACTTTTATTCTGCACAGAACCAGACAGTCTGTACTTGGGCTTTCTGGGCCACACACAATCTGTCGTTATAGGTGTATGCTATTCAATTCTGCCCTTATAGTGCAAAAGCAGTCCTAGACAATATATAGATAAACAAGGGTAGCTGTATTCTAATAAATCAGATGGTGGATCAAATTTGGCCTGCAGACTATAGATGCCAACCCCTGTTTAAAGAGATCATGAACAAATCACCATGTTCCCTTCCTGCTGGTAGGATGAGACATGGTGTTCTAAAGAGTAAAGAGCCCATCTATCTGGATTCCTGAGTGAGGACAGTGTGGAATTGAACATCTGATAAAGCCAAGAGCAGGAGCAAGAGATAAACTTTAAGTCACTGAGATATTTAGGTTGTTTGTTACCACAGCATGACCTAGCCCCTAATACAACTTGGTTATTCTTTATTTAATTAATTGAATTATATTCTCTTAGTAATAAAGAGAAAACAAGAATGGAATATGTCACAGTGGGAGAAATATGAAAGCTTCTTAAGTTGCCAACATG
>NW_011478275.1:13156-14193 GCF_000754665.1 Bison bison bison | reverse complement strand
GCTCTGGGATGTGAAGAGCATCACAGAACTGATCCATCTTGAGACAAAGGAGCCAAGTTTCTATCCACCAACTGAAAGCCTTTTATCCATCCACCAATGGGTGAGTTGGTATGAGAGGAAAGGGGTTTTAGCTTCCAAGATATCCTCTGACAAGGGCGTGGCTATGAATTTTTAGCAACCAATGCTCATAGCAACTGAGTGGGGTAGCTGTAACTAGCCCAGGAAGTGGAATCTGGGCAGGGCATCAATAGTGCCTTCTTCCCCAGTGGCTCAGATGGTAAAGAACCTACCTGCAATGCAGGAGACCCGAGTTCGATCCCTGGGTCGGGAAGATCCTCTGGAGGAGGAAATGGCAACTCACTCCAACATTCTTGCCTGGGAAATCCTGTGAACAGGGGAGCCTGGTAGGCTACAGTCCATGGGGTCCAAAGAGTCATTGGACATGACTTAACGACTAAACCACCACCACCACCACCAACAACAACCCCCTCAACTATAACTAGCCAGTCTGCATTCTTGGAATGAAAACGTGTTTCCTATCCATGTGAACTTCCCATCAGGAAGCCTTAACTTCAGCATTACTAGCTGCAGAGTTATTTCATGGGTGCGGTCTATCAGGAAATGCCCAGCTTCTCCATAAACAAAACAAAAAGAGGAGAGTGCTGCTTCTTCTCCAGTCTCCTAGTAGTTGTCTCAGAAACATTTTCTCTCAGAGGCTAATTTTCTCTCTACAGCCTAAGTAAGAATCAGCTCTCCTCCTTCAATATATGGATTTTGGAGGGCTAATGTGTAGCACGCAGTTTAGCACCTTGCAAAAATATGTTCTGCCTATGAGATTGGAGGCTAGTACAAAGGTTGAGAGATGTTTAGATACAGATGTATGGCTCTAGTCCAATTAGAACAGGCCTTGGCAAGTGTTAAATTGACTGCCATACAACTCTCTTCCAAATTCTTGAAACTAGGGGAGAAGGTGCTAGAGGAAGGGCAGGTGTTATTCACTTAGACCCAAGCAGAGGCGGGAGGATGTAAAGGCAAAG
>NW_011478275.1:8738-9396 GCF_000754665.1 Bison bison bison | reverse complement strand
CATTTCTAAGCTCTTGAATGTGTGTATGTTTAAGTCACTGAAGCTCCTATCTACCAACATAATATCTCTTCAGTTCTAAAAAAAAAAAAAAAAAAGGTTAATATGTACATGATCTAACTTATCAAACTGGGTGACAAGTATTTCATAATTTATTGCCAGAAGAAGATTTTAGCTCATTTTCTCAGTCCAAGCGTTCCTTTAATTATGCAGTGTGCTCTCTCATTACTGATCATTACTGATCCTGAAGGATATGTTATGATATAGTAACTCATGCCTGTATTCTATCAGTGTTATCACCCTAGATGCCATTTTCTCCTTTTTTTCACTCAGTTTTAAAAGCTTATAAAGCAAGTTTGACACTCTTTTACCCTGGATCCCAGTTAAATTATGCCTCTTATAAATTATTTTCCTGTCAAGTTTCAGTTAATTCATTATTTTTTCTGAGATCATATCCTCACCTCTTTTAGACTGTGTTAAACAGAATATTTTGTAAGGCCTCCCCAGACAGCCATTTTGCTTTTTTGCATTTCTTTTCCATGGGGATGGTCTTGATCCCTGTCTGCTGAAAGATGATGCTGTGAAAGTGCTGCACTCAATATGCCAGCAAATTTGGAAAACTCAGCAGTGGCCACAGGACTGGAAAAGGTCAGTTTTCATT
>NW_011478275.1:3870-5704 GCF_000754665.1 Bison bison bison | reverse complement strand
CTCCTTGCAGTCCAAGGGACTCTCAGGAGTCTTCTCCAGCACCACAGTTCAAAAGCATCAATTCTTCAGCGCTCAGCTTTCTTCACAGTTGGCATTTTAGGCTGTGTTAAATCTTTTTGCCATTATAAATTCTGCTTACATTAATATAATTTTTTAAGTACAGAAGTATAAATTAAAAGATCCCCAGATTCCCTACAGCCAGAGATAAACAGTTTAGTGTATAATTTTCCAGATTTTTTTCTGTGTATATTTAGCAATACTAATAATATTTAAATTTTAATTGAAAGAAAATTATTGTGTATTATTCACAGTATTTTTTGTAATCTTTTTCTCATGTAATATAATATTGTAGATATCTCTCCCATCTATAAGTATAGGTTTCAACCATTCTTTTACATGGCTTCAGAGTATCCCATTGTATGAGTATACCATAAGTATGTCTAACCACTACCTATGATAATTTAGATTTTTCCCATTTCCCCCCCCACTACAAAAAACTCTTCAATAAACATCCTAACATACACCAGGGTGCACACTTGATTGTTTTCTAGAAACAGAATTGCTGAATCAAATTGTAAATACATTTATAATTTTTAAAAAGTGTCAAATTACCATCAGAAAAGCTGTATGTGCACTGACACTCAAGTTAACAGAAAATTTAAAAGCCTATTTCCTGGACTTCCCTGGTAATGCAGTGGATAGGAATCCACGTGTCAGTGAAGGGGACATGGATTTGATCCCTGGTCTTGGAAGATCTCACATGTTGCAGAGTAACTAAGCCCAAGTGCCACAGCTACTGAGCCCTTGTGCTGCAACTACCGAAGCCTATGTGTCTAGAGCCTGTTCTGCACAATAAGAGAAGCCATCGGAATGAGAAGCCAGTGCACCACAACCAAGAGTAGCCCTCACTTGCTGCTACTATAGAAAGCCCATGTGTAGCAACAAAGATCCAGTACAACCATAAATAAATAGTTTTAAAAAACCTATTTATTGCACTCTTATCAGCATGGAGTTTTATCATTTTTTTAATCTTAACTAATCTATAGACAAAAAAAGATTATTTTGTTTGTAGATATATTAATGAGATCAAACATCTTTTCCTATGTTTATTGGCTATTTTGTGCTTCCACTGCTATGAATTGCCCTGGGTAGTTGTTTTTTTTTTTTCTTTTGCAAGGTTTTTTTATATACTGAAGATATTAACGCTGATGCATTTGTTGCAAATTTTCCTTTTTTGTTTTTTGCCTTTTACTTTGCTTACCAGATATAAAACCAGTATCACATTGCTTTATTTTTTATTTCTGATTACTGGTTAATTTGACCATGCTTTTGTTGGCATGTTTAGTATAATGCCTTTTTAAAAAATATTTCAATTACATATGGATTAGTTTTAATTATGCCATTAAAAATTAATATGCTTTCAATTAGATAAAACATAAAAATGGAAACTATTTTAGATCAAGTCTGGTTAAAGTTGAGTATAGTTAGACAAAATAAAAAGATAAAGTTTGCAATCTTTCATATTTATCTGATGAGATGTTTCTTTAATTTTGAAATTCTACGTCTTTTTTATTCCTTTCTGGAAGAAATATCTTTATATCACACAGATTACAAAATATCACACAATGCAGAAATGACATAAAATAAACTTATTAACTTATATGCTGTCATAACAAATGTTTTGGAACACAAAATAAAAATGAAATCTCTCATGTAAAGGAATCAGAAAAATAATATATATATGAGAGTAAAAGTGAAGTTGCTCAGCCGTGTCCGACTCTTTGTGACCCCATGGACTGTAGCCTACCAGGCTCCTCCATCCATCCATGGGATT
>NW_011478275.1:0-656 GCF_000754665.1 Bison bison bison | reverse complement strand
CAATCGTGGCTGAGCAGGGAGTGCGCGCACGTGCGCGGGGCCGCAACTGGGGCTGGCTCGAGCCCGCTGGGCACGTGGTTTAAAAAAAAAAAAAAAAGAATTTCCAGCACTGCATTGAATGAGAGTGTCAAGAGAAGAAATCTTTCCTTGCTCCTGATCTTAATGGGAAAAAGCATTTATTCATTCATTCACAATTGAATACAGTATTAGCTGTAATCTTTTGTAGATGTTCTGTACCAAGCCAAGGAATTTCCCTCTCTATTCCTAAATGTTGAGAGTTTTTTGTCATGAATGGGTATTAAATTTTGTCAATTTTATTTTTTATCTCTGTCACTTGATTATTTTTCTGCTTTAGACTCTCCATGAGACTAGGAAGAAGAGGTCAGGGAACCATACTTAGGAATATAAAGCTGTCATGGGAAAACTTCCTCCTGCCCCTACCAAGCTTTATTCAGAATGTAAAACAGTGTTTGGTTGGGCACTGGGGCATTGATAATATAGTTGGAAAAATCAGGGGTGAATCCAAGAGAAACTTAACTTATACTGGCAATTTTTAAATAAAATTTTCCCTTTAAAAAACAATATCGATAATCAATTTTCTCCTTTGCTATTGTTTCAAATTCCAAAAGTAATCATTGTGATAAAAATTCAACAGT
>NW_011478274.1:16404-18028 GCF_000754665.1 Bison bison bison | reverse complement strand
CTGGCACATGAGGATGCTGCTGCTGCTAAGTCGCTTCAGTCATGTCTGACTCTGTGCGACCCCATAGACGGCAGCCCCCCAGGCTCCCCCATCCCTGGGATTCTCCAGGCAAGAACACTGGAGTGGGTTGCCATTTCCTTCTCCAATGCATGAAAGTGAAAAGTGAAAGTGAAGTCATTCAGTCGTATCTGATTCTTCACGACCCCATGGACTGCAGCCTTCCAGGCTCCTCCGCCCATGGGATCTTCCAGGCAAGAGTACTGGAGTGGGGTGCCATTGCCTTCTCCGGGCACATGAGAAAACACAGGCCACAAATGTTGGCAATTATGATGCTGATGGTGCAAGGTAAGCAGAACCTACATAGGCATTACAGATGGAGTCCCAGGGTGTGAGATACTAGATACAACAGAACGGCCTCATTCTAGCATGATCTTGCCTTTGGTAGGATTTTATGGTGTGGACCCCCAAACTGGTGTTTTAACAAGGCTTGGGTTTACTTCTTTCCTGAAATATTTCCAAATTTACGTCTGAATGCACCAACTTTAACCAAGCCACAAAAGAGTACATTCCTGCTAAGGGACTAAAAGAGATGACATATGAAAAATGACTCGCAAAAAGAACTCTAAATAAAGAGACCTGCTGCCTTGACTACAAAGACGTTTCTGTAAGCAGGCAACCAGCCACTTCCTATAGTGCTGCTCATAGTGCTATTTTGAAAAAGGCAAGCAGCAGGGGCCAACGCCCAGCAAGGAGGATCGGGGCTCTGTTCCTGATAGTGGTTGAATGACACACCCTGGTCTCACACGACTGAGAATTTGTATACTGTACACTACATCAAAGTGTCAGTTGCTCAGTTGTGTCCGACTCTGCGACCCCCTGGACTGTAAGGGACTATAGCCCTCTAGGCTCCTCTGTCCATGGAATTCTCCAGGGTATCTTTCCGACCCAGGGATCGAACCCATGTCTCCCACATCTCCTGCACTGCAGGCGGATTCTTTACCATCTTAGCCACCAGGGAAGCCCCCATCACTGTCTCTATCTTAACAGACACTGCCATGTCCCAACCCACTGAAAGAAGTTGATTATGGATGCTGCAAATGTTAACCAAAAACTTAACTAACGTATCACAGGCCAATTCATTTGAAGAAATGATGAAATGGAGAGGAAACGAAGAAAAGAAACATGGCTGAGAGGGCCATCCAAAGTGAGAGGGGCCTTAGTTGACTCAAGACCGGGCAGTTTCTCTTGCCCCTTACAAGGTATGTCCAGTCTGGCATTTTCTCACCAAAACAAACCTCCACGTGAAGGTTTCTCCACATGAAAGTTTTATTCTAGTACTTTTTCGCTTCTTCGGAACCAGAAGCCAATGAGGAGGCTCCACTGCCTCCCTGCCGCTGACATCTGTTTCTTAAAATGGCATCGACCACTGGTGCCTTCCAAATGTGACAGGCACAGGGTGAGAAACACACTTGATTGCCTCTCACTACCCACTCCTGAAGGGCTTCCCAGGTGGCACACTGCTCTAAAGAACCTGCCTGCCAATGCAGGAGACATAAGAGACCCAGGTTCGATCCCTGGGTTGGGAAGATCCCCCAGAGGAGGGCATGGCAACCCACTCCAATAT
>NW_011478274.1:13105-14181 GCF_000754665.1 Bison bison bison | reverse complement strand
GTGTTGCATGTATCAGTACTTCACCCTCTGCCCCCATTAGTATCTTTATGTTACAAATACTTAATTTCTTTTTATGGCTAAATAATATTCCATTGTCCGGACAGACCACATTTCGCTTACGCATTCATCAGTTGATGGACATTTGTGTTGTTTCAACCTCTTGGCTAGTGTGTATAGTACTACTTCTGTGAATATCTGTGCACAGGTTTTTGGGCAGCTGTGTGTTTCAATTTCACTGGGTATGTACCTAGGAATGGCACTGCTAAGTCATATAGTAACTCTATATTTAATCTCTTTTCTTTTAAAAAACTGAATAAACCAAGGCAATACTAAGACTATTTGGACAGTGATGAGAGTAAGCTGGCAGGTCAGAAGAGTAGATAACTGGAGACTCAAAGTCGTTGGGCAGGTGGGAGGGGATAAGGTCCAACACTCAAGTGGAGGGACAGGGCGGTAAGAGGAGAGATGCCCTTCCTCCTTTGTAGCAGAAGGAAGATGGTGCACGTGGAGATAGGTTGGTAAGTCTGGTAGAAAGACGAGGAAGCACATATCTGGGGCTATCCATAAACTCCAGGAAGCGAGAGCAAGATTAGAAGCTGGGATAGAGGGTGGAGGGAAGGGCAGTAACAGCTGTCTCTGGGCAACAGGAGCCTACGGAGAGACAGAGCCAGATGGCAGGGGCTTGTGGGGAGCTGGTGATTAAGAACTGAAAGTGAAACTGATCAGCTCCCTTGGAGCTGAAGTAGAGGATGCTGTCAGGAAGGCTGGAGTTGGGGCCTGGCCAATGCAGAGAAAGGAGAATAAAGGCCGAGAAAACTGCAAAGGACTAAACAGAATTATGGACCATGGAATCTGGGCTAGCCGAGGAGACAAAGGACATGGGGAGGGCCAAGGCTGATGGGGACTGGGAAAGCAGGGGAAACCTCAGAGCTGTGAACATTGTATAGGGACAAGGGGCTAAGCTTGGGGTGGGAGATATTAACAAGTGTGCCAAGAGTAAGGAGGCTGCTTGGCAGCACAGCCCTCTGTGCTGACACAGCCCCAGATGTGAGCCTGCAAGTGGGAGGCTGAGGGGG
>NW_011478274.1:12116-13005 GCF_000754665.1 Bison bison bison | reverse complement strand
AGAGAGAGAGAGAGAGGAAGAGGGTGTAATGATTGCTCCGTGATAGCCAAAAGTCTGCGAGTCACTGATATAGTCCAATTTCCTCATTTTTGAGGTTAGGGAACAGAGGCTGGCCCAGGGCTGCACTTCTGATTCCGGCTTCCCAGGCACCTCCAAAGGTGAATGCAGGTTCGGAGGTGACTTCGACAGGCCCCTCCCACCCCCTACTGGGCTTCTGGCAAATACCAAAAAGTCAAAAAAATTCCTCCATCTGCCCAGCTAGTGAGTCACAGCCCCAAGACCTAAAAACAGGCCTAATAACCGCCCCCCCTTCTATCTTGCTGCCTACCCCAACCCGCCTCCCCAAAGTTTTATGCCTTAGCTGCGCACTCACGGTCCTTTCTATCTTTACCCCAATTTTCTTTTATTCTGCCATCTTCATGGCACCCTACAGACAAAACGAGCAATTCAGGAAGCCTATTCTCATAAACGCCTTGCCTGCTCTTTCCTCTGTGCCGGTGCTCAGGATGCTCGCTCCACACCTTGCCCCAGCTACACCTGTTGAAATCTACTTTACCAAGCTGCGCTGGGTCCGATATAAACAGCCCTGAACCACCTAGACACTAGACCAAAAGCCCAATCTCTCTCTCTGCATCCGCTTGTGAGGCTACAGCTTCCATAGAGACCGGACAGAAGCCCCGGGCTCCAGGTAACGCCTACCTGGTAGGCCAACTCCTCCTACCCTCCCGACCGCAGACGCTTACCTTGGCCACCTCCCAGGCGTCGACCGGCCAGAAGGCCGGCCGGCAGTTTCCCCAGTGGACGTCTCCACTTCTGTTGGTGTGATGTTTCAAAATCTCCCGTTTCCACTCTGCGCACACCTGACACTGAGGCTGAAACTACAGGAGGC
>NW_011478274.1:7579-10220 GCF_000754665.1 Bison bison bison | reverse complement strand
TTGTAAGCATTCAGTAAATATTATCTATTATTTTATATTGAGCTAAATGTGCCCTTTCAGTCAGTCATTCCTGGGCAAGATATTTTAACAAATCACTGGCTACCTGAAAACGGAGGCAATTTATAGAAAACTGTGAGCAGATCAGTCTCCTGGAATTGTGCAGTGCACAATGCTGCTCCTGTTGCTGCTGCTGCTAAGTCGCTTCAGTCGTGTTCGACTGTGTACGCTGGATAGCCTCTTATTTTTCCTTAAAAACCTCAATATTAAATCCATCCCAATTAAATTTAAAATCATTTCCTTAGACAAAGTGTCCATTTCCATTAAACCAAAGGAAGAGGGAAATTCCACAGGGTACAATGAAATATACATTAACGTTTCTCTCTTTCTTTTCCTTAAATTACCTGAATATAAGTTCTCTTGTAGTTTCCTGTGTATGATTTTATATCAGGAACACTTTGATGACAGTAAATGATTAAAGTAAAATGTAATAGGTATTTCTTCTGGGGAAGAAACCATGAAAGGAATTTCTTTTTTATGTTGAACTTGGATACAAATTTATAGTGGCAAAATTTTATTTCTTGAAGTTATCAAATCAACCATGATCCAAAAAACGACTAACAAACCATTTAGTATCCTTGCTTTACAGGTTACTGTGCTAACTGCAACACAGTAAAGTTATTAGTGGAATTTAAATTCAAAATCATGTATATTTTAGTTTATGCCTGCACTTAGCTCACTCAGTGTTAATTTTCAAACAAAAGGTTCAGCTCTTGCTATTAATAACTTGGTATGTTCTGGTGAAGTTTTTGCTTTCTTCCTAATTCTGAAAATACTTACACATTCTGAAATGGCATTTCAGCAGATGGAAAATAGATGTGGCAAATCAGGACCAATTTCTTTAAGGTTAAACCAGACTATTAGCCAAAACATCTTCATGAAAATTAACTAGAGAGTTGTTAGTTCTCTGAAACTTGTATAAATTTCATTTATTACTGAAATTACTATAATCACATTGAAACACACTAAAAATCCAAACCATCAATTAGGAAAAACTCCTATGGGTATCCAGTCCCTTTGACTGAACTTGATTAACAGAAGAGATAAAAGACATAGTTTGTGATGAAACTTAAGATCCAAATGCTAAGCATTTTCAAGCTGTAATAAAGTATGTACCAATTCCAAGTATCAAGTATGATAGCAAAATTCTAATTCATGGATTTACTCTTAATAAGCATCAAAACCAAATTCTGTTCACTGAATCCTATCTTACTTTTGATTTGTACAATGCATTCAGAGATGAGTTATTAATAAGGAAAAAAGTATTCACTGAATGCATCATGTTAAAAATGCAATTAATATTTCAAAACCACCCTTAAAAGGGAAACTATTAATAAAATTATTTGAGACAATATTATCCTGCAGATAAAAATACATTTCTTGTATACACATGTATATTTCTACATGAAAGAAAGGATTCAACTCCAAATAGAAAAGGGCTGACCCTGGATAAAATCTCAGACTGCCAAACTGACGTGATTACCATTGTAAGTTGAACCTAATACAGAAGGATAAAAGCTAAGTTATGGGAAGGATGCAAGTTTAGTCACCTGCTTCCGCATAGTGGCAGAATTGGGGGTGAGAAGCAGGAAATGAAGGCAGAAATAAGACACAGAAGAAAAGGCAAAGAAGGCCTCAACTCTGACCAGAAATGAATAGAGTCAAGCAAAGCTCAGGACAGATATAACTGCAATGAGATGCCTGAAACTAGAATTTGGTAATTGACAGTCACAGAAGCTCAATTAAATCATCTTAAAGTAGAATCAGACAAAGCATCTAAAATTTCATGGAGAACAGTAGTACAGTGACCAGACAACTCAGCATGGTATTACCATTTAAAAAACTTTCCCAAATAACATCAAGTCTTCAGAAGACCTTTGCTTTGGATCATTCTCTTTGAAGCTTAAAAAAGTTCCTGACTGACTGGGAGAGGCAGCACATTGCTCCAAAAAGAAACTGCTGAGATGGGTCAGTAACAGAACCCCCATTTGACCCTGGACAGACCCTGGGTCTTGGATTCTTCAAACTGAGTGGACTGTACCAGGTTTCTTCCAAGTAAAACATTTTATCATTTTGTTGACAATAAATTAAATTGGGATTGTTTAGAACCACCCCAGTTTTGGTGAGGAAGGCAAGCGGAAGAAGTTACTCAAGATAAAGAAACGTCACAGAAATTTCATGCAAGGGTCCAGCATTCAAGTTCTTGGTTTCTTAATGAATGCTGTGTGCAGAAGTAGCCTGTAAACTACATTTGCCTAACAGAAAAGTTCCCACATCCTCAGCAGAGAATGACTGCATTATTTGGAATCTTAGATCAATATGAACTACTCATTGTCTCTTCTCAAAGACTGAGTTCTTTTTTTTTTTAAACCCAAATCCTACACTGAAAGACAATCAAGGTGCTAAATGTTAACCACCAGTCAAGTTAGGAATGTTTGAAGAAAATAAATTAATCTTGAAACAAAGCAGCAGATGTTTTGGTCAAATTTCAGACATATATTATTAGAAATTAATTACTGGCCCCACTAGGTTAAAGATAAAGGGAGGCCGAGAAGTCTATAGAGCTGATATACACACAAGTGAG
>NW_011478274.1:4138-6159 GCF_000754665.1 Bison bison bison | reverse complement strand
TACTTGTAATATAGCCAGTGACTGAGGAGCTGAAATTTATATTTTTTATCTGATTTTAATTAACTTAAATAGCCAAATCTGGGGAGTGGCAGTTATACTGGACAGTGTAGATCTGTGACATCTATTGGAGTTTTCCCCAAAATTTCAAGGAATTGATTGACTTCTGGAGTTCAATGTTAAAATCAATTAATAAAGTGATTCCTCCTTCACCAGGGGAGGAAGTGATGAGTCTGGGAGGAGGGAAGGGAGGCTAAAATATGGCATACTAACAATCAAAAAACAAGATTTGTGTGTGGGGGGCGGGGAGGCGGGGGATTGTAGGAGGTTAATGATTCATCCTCTCAATTCCCCCTTTGCTCCAAGAACCAAAGAGCCTGTACCTCTTACTTCTTGTATATGTAAATTAAAAATAGTTCAATACAGTTAACCAAAACCAGTTGTAAACACGTTAAATCCCAAACCAGATGCTTCCCTAGAGCATGGTCTAACACTGAGAGGCTGCGAGTGAGGGAAGTGAAGACCTCAACTGAATAATGGCCCTCCGGCAAAGAGCAGGATATGCAGTGACCCTGTGCAAGTCACTGCGGCCTTCTCTCCAACCACTGGCAAATTAAGGTACAGAAAAAAAACACCCAAAGGTTTAACCAGGCTAAGGTCAAATAAAAGAAAACTACTTCCAAAATATCTCAACAGTTTCTTAAATAAAAGAAGTTACATCTTTTTCTTTTTTTAAAACACATTTTCATTATTGATAGGGAGAAAAAGTTGCTTGATCCCAAACAGGATCAAAACATTTGTTCCTTTAAATTTTAAATTCCATGAGACACAATAATGATAGTCATCTGCTTGTGAAGGAATGGTGTTTGTGATCAAGGTTATACTGAAAATATAATGCATGCTTTGAAAATGCTGATAGCTTTAAACTTTGATACTAAAGGACGACCTATTTTGAGCTGAAAGAAGAGATAAGTCAAAGGATGAAAGCAGAAAATTATAAGTGGTGGAAGAAGCATTACAACAAAAGCAGCACACCCTTCTCTACTGCCCAGTGCGTTCCTTATAAACTATACTTAGGTAGAAATTGTCTTTGTACATAATATGGGGTGACAAATAGCTGAAAATATAACTTCTCCCATGATCCTGTGTCTAGTAAAATTTTGACACTGTGGTAACTAAAAAATGTTTCAGAGAACAACTTCCCCTCGTTTAAAAAAAATGAATTGTTACATACTAATCTGAACAGAAAGATATAGAGGACTTCCTTAATATTAGATATAAGCAAAATGTACTTTAATCTCCTTAATGTTACAAACAAGCAGAATGGAAGGTAAGTTCTCTTTGCTGAGCATTATGTTCTATAACCAAAAATTTAGCACTGCCAGGAGTTCCAGGTTAAGCATAGGCTACTCCAGTACTGAAGGACCGTGTTTCTCTGCCAGAATCATTCTGGTCTCCTCGAAAATGTTCCGTTTGAGAGCTTCACTGTGCACTTGGTGAAAGGTTCACTTGCACCCACCTAACACTTATAGAAGAAGCCCAAAAAGCAGGAAACCATTTGTATCAGCTTTTATTCTTCACAAAACATTTAGGAGATACAGAAATTTGGATGATATTATTCTATTCATGACTGAACCATGAAGTATGAGAAACCAACATGCATTTCAACTTGGTGACGAACAGAGTGGCAGGTATCGATGGTGGGGCAGGAATTCACAGCCATGGAAAATTCTATCATCCTAACCTACGGCTTAGTAGCAATGTGTGCTATAAATACAAGCTTCTGGCATTAGCAACTGGGTCAGTCCTAATCACGAACAAAAATAAAGTCCAGGCAGCAGAGACGTGGACAAAACTGAAGAGCCAGTGAGAAAGGAAGAAAGCGACAGGCAGACATTAAGAGGGCCACGGCAACCATAGCTCTACTACTAGGACTGGAGCGGGGAGGTGGGTAAGGAAGAAGCAGAGGGGAGAAAGGGGGACCTCTCAGAAGAACGTTTATAACATATATGCAATAAACGTTC
>NW_011478274.1:0-480 GCF_000754665.1 Bison bison bison | reverse complement strand
AGTTCAACTCTGAACTATATAGATTATATATATAATTATTATATATTATTCATGTTAATATTTATAATAATAAATTATATAATTATATATAATATTATATATACAACTCTTAACTATATATATTATAGATTCTAGAATAGTACAACTCTGAACTATTTCCTAATGATTATCACCACAGGGTAGAAGTCTTTCTACACGAGTTTGAAATCCATTCAATTGCTCATGTATTTATGAAGCACCTTTCAGGGCTTTTTCCTGGTAGCTCAGTGGTAAAGAATCAGCTTGTCAATGTAGGAGACATAGGTTCAATCCCTGATCCAGGAAGATCCCACATGTCGCAGAGCAACTAAGCCCGTGTGCCAGAACTATTGAGCCTGTGCTCTAGAGCCTGGGAACCACAACTGCTGAAGCCCACATGGGCTAGAGCCCATGCTCCACACACAGAAAAGCAGCTTTCATCCTTTTGTGATCATAAATAAC
>NW_011478273.1:18913-30398 GCF_000754665.1 Bison bison bison | reverse complement strand
AATTATTAACTGGAGCTGTAAGCTAACTCTTTTTTCAGAGAGAGGTATTGGGGGACAGCCCCCTGTAAAGTCAGAGGTGTAGGTGAAAGCACAAAGCAGAAAGTAGGCAGACTCTGGTTTTGGGGGTAGATGCTCGAGAATTTCCAGGGAGACTCCTGAGGCTTGATCCCGCCTTTGCGCATGCCAAGCCTCCTTCCTCATGACCTTTGCCATGGGCGGAGCTCGCTCCCCGCATCTTAAAACCATACATATGTGGTCAAATGATCTTACAAAAAGGTATCAAGATCTCTGAATGGGGAAAGGATAATATCTTCAACAAATGTATTGAGAAAAAGGGATGGGTGTGTGCTCAGTCACTCAGTTGTGTCTGCCTCTTTGTCACCATGGACTGTAGCCTCTGTTCATGGATTTCCCAGGCAAGAATACTGGAGTGGTTTGCCATTTCCTCTTCCAGGGATTCTTCCTGACCCAGGGATGGAACCTGTGTCTCCTGCATTGGCAGACAGCTTCTTTACCATTGAGCCATCTGGGAAGCCCTAGCAAAAGGGATATCCACATGGAAAAGAATACAGATAGTTCCTTCCCGAATACCATACACAAACATCAACTCAGTGTGGATTGGACACTTAAACGAAGACCTACAACTGTAAAACTCCTAGAAGAAAACACAGGAGAAAAGCGTCATGTCATTGAATTTGGCAATGATTTCTTGGATATGACACCAAAAGTACAGGCAATGAAAATAAAAATAGACAAGTGGGACACAAAAAGTTTCTGGACATCAGAGGAAACAATCAGTAAAGAGGCAGTATAGAGAATAGGGATAATTTGCAAAACGTATTTCTGGTAAGAGGTTAATATCCAAAGATGTAAGGAACTACTACAGTTCAATAACAAGAAAACAAACTACCTGATTCTAAAAACTGGCAAAAGAATTGACTAGCCATTTCTCCAAAGAAAGCATATGAATGGTCAGCAAGTTTATAAAGAGATGTTCAACACAAATACAAATCAGACCCCTAATTGGATATCACCTCAGAGCTGTCAGGATGTGCAGTAAAATCAATAAGCAAACAAACAAATAACAAATTTAAAAAACCAGAAAATAGCAAATACTGTTGAAGACATGGAGAAGTTGGAACCCTTATGTACAGGTGGTGAAAATGCAGCATGATGCAGCTGCTATGGGAAACAGCAGCTTTTTGAATATTCCTCAAAAAAATTAAGGATAGAACTACTATTTGATCCAGCGATCTCACTTCTGTTTACCCAAAAGAATTGAAATTGGTATCATGAAGAAATATTTGCGTTCCCATGTTTATTGCACCATTATTCACAATAACCAAGGTATGGAAACATTCTAAAATCCCGTTGACAGATGAATGGATAAAAAATGTGTTATATACATACAGTGGAATGCTATTCAACCTTAAAAATAAAAGCATATGAATCCTGCCATATACCACAGCATAGATGAAACTTGAGGACATTATGCTAAGTTGCTCACAGAAAGGCAAATACTGCATGATTACACTTACATGAGATAACTAAGAGTCAAACTTTTAGAAGCAT
This sequence comes from Bison bison bison, assembly GCF_000754665.1. Classification (NCBI taxonomy): domain Eukaryota; kingdom Metazoa; phylum Chordata; class Mammalia; order Artiodactyla; family Bovidae; genus Bison; species Bison bison. The sequence continues at coordinate 28,826 of NW_011478273.1, read as the reverse complement.
AAATTAGGTTGGTTTTTGCCAGAAGCTGGGAAGAAGTAAGGACTTTGCTATTCAATGGGTACAGTTTCAGTCATGCAAAATGAAAAAATTTCCAGAGAACTGCTATACAACAGGCAAGTACTTAACAGTACTGTACTGATCACTTAAATCTTTGTTAAGAAGGTAGGTTATGTGTTATGTTTGTTGCTAAAAAAAACTTACTGACTATTGGTAAGAAGTATCCTAACTAAGATTTTTCAAACCAGAAACCTCAGGCTTATTATGCACTCTTCCCTTTATCTCATCTTGCATAAGATACCAACAGTGCTTAGGATTCTCCCTATTTAGAATATTCTGTATCGTTGCTTAAACAGCTTCAGATCAGTCTCACTAGGACAGGTATTATAATCAATTCCAAACAGGTCTCTGCCTCCAGTCTTGCTTACCTTCTGTCAATTTTCATCACTTCTGTAAGCAGTAAAATGTAAAAATAAATTGTAGTTATATCTTCAGATTAGATAGCTTCAATGACTCTCTATTACCTCTCTAGGAAAGAAAACACGTTTTTTTTTTGCCTTGGTTGCTGGTTGCCACCTACTTTTCCAGTCCTACTGTCTCTTTGCATGCTGTAGTATTCTTAGTATACCAAACTGTTTCCCTTACTCTCACTTGTAAAGCAACCTATACCCTTCTCCACCTCCAGCCACCTCTCAGGTTTTTTTTGTATAGCAAAATTGATTTCAGTAACACCTCCTAATGATGCCTTTACTTATCTCTGATCCCTAATTCCAAGAAAAAGGTATGTCTCCTTTTTAAAAATATCCTTACTATATCTTATGAATTTTCTGCCCCAGCATATATAGCTCTCAATTATGTTTGTTGATTTGTCTAGTATATATGTCTATCTACTAGACTGTGAATACTTATATATGTTTGTTCAACATTTTTCCCCAGAAATTAGCACAGTGCCTGATGGTCAGTGAATGTCATGTATATGTGAATGAATGAATGAAAAGTGAATGAATATTTGAGATAACCAAATTCCAGATGACTGGCACTATCCCTCACAGTAGCCTTCCCGTTAACTTTTGTATACTTTCCAAAACTAAATTTACTTTAGAAGACAACCTTGTAATTATATTTTATGCTATCGAGAAACATAAAATCTTAAACTTAGAAGGAACCTTAGTGGGTTTGTTTTTTTTTTTTTTTGGTATGGGTAAGTAACTCCAGGAAGTATAATAACCACAAAAATCACAGTGGCTGAACATAATAAAAGTTTACTTTTTGCTAATACAAAGTCTAGCTGGTTGTTCAGATGATTTTCTGTGATAGTGGCTTCATTTCCTAATGACCTTTCAGAGCTTTCTGCTGCATCTCTTTTTGTTTATCCAAGGAAGAGGAGGGAAGGAAGAAGAGCGAGAGGGGAGAGAGAAGGAAGGAGGTAGGAAGGAAGGGAAGGAGATAGGAAGGGAGGGAGGGAGATTGATTGATAGATAGATATCACAAGAGTGTTTTTAGGTTCCAGAACAGAAAGTAGTATATTTTACTTCCAACCACATTTTATTGTCCAGCATTCAGCTACATGGCCAACCTAATTTCAAAGGAAGTTGTAGAAAGTAGAGGAACACATGATATGGGTGAGCATTGACTGTCCCCACAGCAGTCATCTTGTCCTATGAGAGTATCCTTAAAAGAGGATTCTTTGGAAGGACAGCGTTCTATGATAGGGAAATAGCCACTATCTTCACAAAGCAGCCTGTTCAGTTATTATAAAATTCTAGTCACTAGAAAATTCTTTATTCTGAGCTGTGATCTCCTTCTTGTAATAAGATAGGCTAAAACTATTTTTCTTCCGTTAAACCCTGTAAGTATTTGAATAAAGTAGCAGATTTACCCAGGATCTTTTCTTCTTCAAAATAAATATTTCCAGTTTTTAATAATTTCTTATAAGAACTTTCCATTATTATGGCTACCCTCCTCTGGATATGCTCTAATGAAGGGTGTCAGTGAACTTCTTAAAATATGAGACCATACACTAAATGTGGCCAAGCTGTTGTAGAGAACAGGATACTGACTTCCATAATCTGGCCACTATGTAAAATGAGATCATCTGTATGAAAGCTCTTTTCACAATGTAAAGCAGCATGCTTGTGGAAGGTATCATTATTATTATAAATGTAGCTTGAGATTGTGTTAGCTTATTCAGCAGCCACATCACACTGTTGGCCAGTATTTTAAACTTGTGGTCAGTTAAATCACCAAAGCTTTTTCACAGGAATTGCTACATGAAAGAGCCCCATAATCATTTGTTCCATGGTCAGTAATAAATACACCATTCATTTTTTGCCTTTGAGAAAATAGTCTTAATAGTGTCTAGATTTCCAGGAGTAACTACCAATTTAAATTTTTTGATAAGATTTAAGTCCTATCAACCCACACAAACCACTTTGACCAAATTCAGTGTTGCTTTATTTTCAAAAGACAAATTCGTTGCATGACAACAAATACCTGATTTAAGGCTCCTTTTATCTATTTGTGGTTCTAGTGTGAGAACAGCCTTAAACTTTTGATTTCTGCTTTAGTAGCTAATGGTTTTGTTTTCATTAACTGCTTTCTGTGGTCAAGAACTGCACATTTTCTTGGAATTTGCAAACAGTGCGACCAATTTAAATTATACAGAAGCACAGAAATCACAAATAATAGCAGCCTTGAAATATCATGATTAGTATAGTTAAAGCAGAAATATGGAAAAACATACCTTTTCCACCATATTCTTCTCCCTCTCTAGGAACGTTCTGGATTATTTACTTTTCAAGCCTATAAGTCAGAGCCATCTTTTAAATCCAAGATTAACAGTCCATAATGAAAGGATCAGAACTTTTTTAATGCTGTCATTTTAATTGCTTAGTCTATTTGTACTTCTCCATAGGGAATGTTATGGTGTTTTCAAATACTGAGCCTTTGAAATAGTTTCCAATGAATTAATTGGACTACTTCAGTCTGTTAAAGACAACTATGTTATGTGATGTTTGAAGTATATTAACTTTCTTCAGACTTGGTAGATCAGAATTTCCAGTTTACTAAATAAGAGAAAAAATAAAGAAATCGTCTTCTGTATTGGATAGAGAAAAGTACATAATGATTTTGACTGAGCCTAAAAAAAAAAAAAAATTAACAGTATCTCTCTATTTACCACAAGAATATAGTGGCAGATCCTATGTAGGCCAGCTATACATTTCACTCTGACATACCCACCTTTAGCCATGCACTAATTTCCTGGGTCTGCTGTAACAAAGTACCCCAAATGGCATGTCTTAAAACAGCAGAAATGTGTTGTCTCAGAGTTTTGGAGGCTAGAAATCTGAAATCAAGGTGTCAGCAGTATTGCTTCCCTTTTGGGGCTATGAGAAGGATCTGGTTCGTCTCTCTCTCTAGCTTCTGCAACTGCAGTAAGGCTGGGTGTTCCTTGCATTGTGGACGTGTAACTCCAATTTCTGGTACCACATGCTGTTCTTTCCCTGTATGTGTCTCTTTGTCTAATTTTCCCTCTTTTTATAAGGGTACTAGTGATTGGGTTATAGGTCTCACCAAATTCCAGTATAACCTTATCTCCACTCAGCAAAGTCACTATTTCCCAGTAAGGTAACATTCGCAAGTACCAAGGTTTAAATACATAGCTTTGGGGAGACACAGTTCAATCCATAACATCACACCTGCTTACATTGATACTTATATGACAGTGAACATCTGGATGAGAGAAGAAAAATCTGATCATTTAGAAGTCTGGCCATTTCAGTTTTCATATCACTGGAGACTTCTGGAAAGATATACTATTAGACAAGCACATTGACAGGTCTTGTGCAGATCTTAAAAAGGAAGTCGTATCTAAAAATAGGTTGTGGCCTCAGTGCTGAATCTACAAGTCTAGCTTACCAAGTCCAGGAGAGGAAATACTTGGATATATATGAAGCCCCTTTCAAAATTGGGCCTTATTTCAATTATTGTTTTTTCCTCCCTGTCTAGGGCCATAAGGGCTTACTCATTTTAATTGTCTTCCTTGACAGAAATATTTCCTCATCACTGGGAAATTTCAGACATCTTGATGTGTTTATTGAGTTTATATTTATGGAGCAATATCAGTTTATAGATCAGAAAAAAATGAATAAAAGTCTTTCATTATAACATAGCACTGAGAGAGCAAAATCTGGCCAATTTAGCCTAAGGGTATACGTACATGACAGAATTGGGAGAGTAAGCAAGTGCAGTTTCAGGGTTATGTTCCTTTCTTATCTTAGTCCCAAAATGGCAGAGAAAAATGGTAGCTTGAAAAATGGAGCAAAACAAGTGACACACATCTATTGTTTTCCTGTAAGTAGATTACAGATAATTATAAAGTGAATTTCTATATTATTGTTGTGCAGGAGTGGGGTTTGTGTATTACAGTATATCACTGGAATTTCTTTCGGTCTAAACATGCTGCAACCTGCATCTTCCTCCTAGCACCTAGTACAAGGCAGTGTAATTGTCATGTGTAGTCAGTGTAGACAATAGGCAATTCACACAATAGGAGATCAAAAATGTGATGAATAAATACATGTAGTATTACTATGACCTAGTAAATAAAGATGTAACATTCACTTTTGTTGTGATCCCTAGGTCCTTTTAGTGCTGGTCTGGTCATGTGGGATGGTTTGGTTTTTGTTCTGTCTAGAGCCATAAAGTAACCTCTCACCATCCTCCTTCTTCATCTGAAGGTACTCTTTCATGGCCAAAAACATGACCTTTGCCAGTGATTTCTAATTTGCATAGATTTGATTAGTACTCATTACAAATAGGTCATTTAAGTCAGGCTCCATTAGATTTAACTCATTCAGTGAAGAGCTATTGAATGCTAATGAAGTCCATGCACTATTCTTAAACACTGTGAGTATAAGACAGATAAGGTTTATTTTTTTTCATGGTGATTATTAACTAACAGAGGAGACAGAGGTTAACCTACTATTTTATGTGAATGTAAAGTTATTGATTGTGATTAAGTGTTATGAATGGGAAGAAGAGTTCTGTGAGAGAATCTGTGAGTGAGACTGTGGATGTGTAGAGCTGTACGGTTTCAGAAAGTTTAGGAGCTGAGACTTATTGGGTGAAAAGGAAGCATCATGTGAAAATTGAGGGGCATGTGTTTCATGCAAAGGGAATTGCATATGTGAAGGTCCCACAGAGGGGGAAAAGTTGGAAATATTTGAGAGACTTAAATCTGATGTAGCTTGAACATTGTAATCTGTGGCAGCAGAAGTAGGCATGGTGTGAATTGACATCAGAGAAGTAAGAATTTGTCATATCATGTGGAACCTCATAGGAGGGTTCTAATCAAAGAAGTCTTATATACAGAAGTCAAAAGACAATATTGTATATGTGTGTGCATTCAGTGGCTCATTCGTATCTGACTCTGTGACCCCATAGACTATTGCCTGCTGGGTTCCTCTGTCCATGAAATTTTCCAAGTAAGAATACTGGAGCAGATTGCCATTTCCTACTCTAGAGGATCTTTCCCACCCAGGGATAAAACCCAAGATATCTTGTATCTCCTGCATTGGTGGATGGGTTCTTTATCACTGTGCTACTTAGAAGCCCATCAGTTCAGTTCAGTTCAGTTCAGTCGTTCAGTTGTGTCCGACTCTGCAACCCCATGGACTGTAGCACACCAGGCTTCCCTGTCCATCACCAACTCCCAGAGGTTGCTCAAACTCATGTCCATCAAGTCGGTGATGCCATACAACCATCTCATCCTCTATTATGTATATGAAACTTAAATATACAGAAGAAGCCCATACTATTGTATATATGAAACTTATATAATGTTATAAAAATAGTCTCATAATGCAATTCATATACATACATCTATATTTAATGTTTTATTTTTAGAAATGTTGCAAAATTAACAGAGTTCTTATATACCATTTATCCAGCTTCTTTTAATACAAACCCTAGTTAAAACTATACAGTAGTGTTTAAGGTAAAAGGTAAAGGTGAATTCATTGATGGAGGTAAGATCAACAGCCCTTCCCTTAAATTAAATTCCCTACTTTGTCTCAGACATTGTGTTAATTGCTGGAGATGCAGTAGTGAGCAAGAGAGACATGGTTCCTATCTTCAAGAAGCTTGCAATTTAATGGTCTTGATAGTGGATTGGATATGGGGTGGTGAGAAAGAGGGTTATGTGTTATGTAATGAAAGTCTTCCAAGTTTCTGACTATGAACAGTTGAGTGAGTAGAGATGTCATTTACTAAAGTGGGCATTTCAGTTATAGTTTACTCTATAACAAACACCCCCCAAAATTTAGTGGCTTAAAAACAATCACTTTTTATGGTGTTATAGGCATCTGGGTGGTTCTTCTGCTGCACATTTTTACTGTAGTCATTCATGTAGTTGCATTCAGCTGACACCTTGACTGAGCCTAAAATACCCATCATGGCCTGTTCCACAGTTTTGGAGTCTTGGTACTGACTTTTGTCAAAAGCACCTCATTTCTCCCTTATGTAGTGCCTTTCTTTCCACATGATATTTTATTATTCACTTTGTTAATCCGAACTTCTTAGACAAGCAGAAGATATGAGGCCTCTTAAAAACTAGGCCTGAAATGGGCATCATTTTCACGATATTCTATTGGACAAAGCATGGTACAGCAGAAGCCCAAATTCAAGGGGAAGGGAAATTGATTCCACCTCTCAAAAAGAGAAACTACATGCACATAATTGTTGGTGACAATCTTTGGAAATAATCTACTGCCATGGAAATGTCCGAGAGAAGATTTGGATTATAAATCACAAGATCAAATGAGAAGTCAGAATATTAGCACTAGTCGGATCCTGAAAGAACTTCTTGTCTAATCACATTGTTTTTCATGTGAGGAAACTCAAGCCCAGAGAAGAAAAGTGACATTATAAGGCCATACAGCTAAGTAGAACATGATATCTGAGGTACAGTTATCTCAAGTCAACTATCTCAAGTGCTTTTTAAACTACATTCCTGCTATCTCTCTGTATAACAAAATGTGACCTACTCTAGAATTTTCCTTCATTTAACATTTTTCAAGTAACATTGGAAGGAAATATAACTTGTTTTCCAGAGATCCTCATGGGTTTCTAAGTGCCTGTGGAAGAATAAGTAAATGGAGTATCATCTTAGCAAACCAAGAAAGAAATTGGGCTCTGGCTATGTTTTATCTCTTTTGCCTGTTTCCCAAATGGATTCATGTTGTGCCATTTTATGTTGTTCTTACTCTGTCTGTCAAGAGAATGAGTTATTTGATTTGAATGCCTCATATATTCTGTAAATTACAAATAGCAACATCGGCCTCTAATATTTTGACCTTTTCAACAAGGTATAATTTTCAGGGTATGGCATTGTACATCTTCTTTTATTTACAGCCTTAGTGAACTGTGGAAAAGAGGTGAAATGGTCATCAAATCAAAATATATAATACTGAGAAGGTCAAAATAATGTATCATGAGACTATTTTTCACAGCAAGGATTAAAATCAGGATAAGTCTGTTCTATTACTCCCCCCCTTTCCCTCTCTCCTCCACCATACACATACAATGGGAACATATAATTTAAAAGACTACACATGATGATGGATGGTGTGGATGATAGAAACGAATAATATAATAACTAAAGTTATAGTACTATTTGAGTTCATTTTGAAAAGGAATTTTACTGGAAATGGAAAGTCTTTAAATCCATATCACAAATGGCTTTGATAGTGCTGCACTTATCAACCCTAGTCTTAAAACTTCCTTGTGTGTTATACGTGTGCTAAGTCACTTCAGTCATGTCTGACTCTTTGTGACCCTATGGACTGCAGCCCGCTAGGCTCCTCTGTCCACGGAATTCTCCAGGCAAGAATACTGGAGTGGGTTGGCATGCCTTCCTCCAAGGGATCTTCTCAATCCAGGGATCAAACCCATGTCTCTTATGTCTCCTGCATTGGTAGGTGGTTTCTTTACCACTAGCACCACCTGTTAAGCCCAAACCTTCCTTGGAATCTCTAATTATCTGAATTTTCTAGTGTTTTTATTAAAAATTTAATTTTAATTTACTTTATTTTTTGTTGTTTTTTTTTTTAAAGTTGCTTCCTAGTTCTTTGTTTTTTAATTTTATTTTATTTTTAAACTTTACATAATTGTATTAGTTTTGATGTTGATATTGAACATTTACCACATACTTAACAGAAGCATGGGGTATCAAATCAAATTGGTAATGTTTGGACTTTACCAAAAGGTAAAAATTATCTATTTCAAATGAATTTCCCTTTTAGTAGTGGGACCATTTCTAGAAAACACAAGTTAAAATTGAATTTCAATATGAAAGCATATTAGGGGGAAGCAGCTTTAGTGAAGGAGATTCCTGATGAGGTCCAAACTGGGCTCAGCCACTGTCATAGATCCCCTATGCTCTGAAGAGCAGTTTGTGGTTTTTTTGTTTGTTTTCTAAAAAAAAAAAAACAAAACCTCTGTCCTATTGCAATGTGCTGCTGCCTGACACAGCCACTGACCCTCTACAAAGCAAACTTTCATCATTTTGTCCCAAGGAAAGATGAGACTCAGAAACTCACTGTGCACAAAGGAGGGTTATTTTTTTATTTCTTCAAGACCCCATACAGTAACTTTGGCAGTACTAGGCCCACATTTAGATTCTGTTAAATATCCAGGGCTACCTTCAACATTAGGATAATTTTCAGAGATCATATTGCCAAGATAAGCATAAGAACTAATTTCTGCAACAGTAACCAAAGCTAATGGCTTCTATAAGCCATAGACATAGGGCTACATTATTTATATCAATTTTCTTTAATCATCCAACCCTTTCTCTTTCATCAAAATTAATGCAAACTTGTGTTTGTATTTCACATTACTACATGCATATCATAAGGTTTACTTCCAGTAGCTAATGTTTGCCAGCTCTGAAAGAAAAAAAAAAAATTCCTCAGTAGTGGTTCTTAGGTTCTAGAAATTAGAAACAATTGTTGTAAAGCCACTCACAGGAGTTCCCTCAGGAGCTGGCAGAAAAGAAAAAAAAGGGGGGGGGAAGGTATTTTTTTACTGATGACTTTTAAAAAAGAAGAAATGTGAGCTTTCTCATTCCTGTCTACCTGTGTCCAACCCTGGGAGATTTATTCATAAATTAACAAGCAGTGCTTACAGAATCATTCTCAAAGGAATGTGAGAAAATATTGACTAGTAACTACCAACTAAATAACAGTGAATCTACAGTAATTAGTAAATCAGTAATTAGCAAATCATATTCTATAAAGCAAAAAACACTTCTCTAAGCATTAGCAGACATTGGGATATGGTCCTAGCTGTGTCACAAAGAGGCTTGGTGATATTAGGCAAATAATTTTGCCTTATTAACCAGCTTATTCTTCCTAATACCTATAATAGGGATTCAGTCATTCAATCATCATATTTTTATTGATCACTTGATTTGTGTCAGGCATAATTCTAGGCATTAGAGATACAGCAGTAACCAAGACCAACAAAATCCCTACCCTAGTGGAGCTTATATGTTCATTGAGGGAAATAGACAATTATTAAGTACATTATATATATATATATATAAATATATATAAAGTTGTACACAGATTCTTATATTTCTATGAAGTTCAAGAACAAGATAATATGATATAAACCAACTGGGAGAGGCTGCTTCATATGGAGTCATCAAAAAAAGACCTCACTGAAGATATGACTTTTAGGCTGAAAGTGAAGGAAATGAATGAGCCAACCATGGAAAATATTTGGGGGACTCATGACAAAAAAAAACAGCTTTTCATTGGCCAACATGAGGATTATTATAGACTAGGACAATGACTGTTGGCATAAATTGTAGAGCAGATGATTGGACTTTATAAAATATGGGCCTCTTTTA
>NW_011478273.1:17551-18739 GCF_000754665.1 Bison bison bison | reverse complement strand
ACTGTTGGGGAGTGTCAGCGTAATATACTCACAAACAAGAGTTTTATAATCACTTAATTTTGAGAAAGGTCTTATATCCTCTCCCCATTGTGGAATTGGAATCATATAGTCAATATTAATTAGTCCATCAAAATCTATGCAATATCATGTAATAAATATTGAATTTAGGTTAATGTACCCTTTGGGGTCCAAAGATTCAGACACAACTGAAGTGACTTAGCATACACGCTCCATTTTATTAACCTATTTCATTATGGAACAATTTGTGTGGAATGTGTATGTTTTGTGTATATTTGTATGAGTGTGGTGCATGCATTGGTGTATGTGTGCACAGTGCACCCCAAACATCCCAGTAAACACACCTTAGCAAAATCTGTTAATAGATAAGAGTGGAATGGAATCTGTTCAATAGTGCTGAACTTTAATCTATGTGGTAGATAGAATAAAAATGCTCCCTCAAAAGATATCCAATTCTAATTCCTTAAACATTTGAGCTTGTTATTTTACATAACAAAGGAAAATTAATATTGCAGCTAGTATTATCCCATATTAACTGGGTGAACTTAATATAACAGTTCTAACAAGTGGAAGTAGGCAGAATAGGTCAGAGTGAATGTGATGTAATGTGAGATGGGCTCAACTCACTATTGCTGGCTTTGAAAATGGAGAAAAGAGGCCACTAGCCAAGGAACATGATAGGTGCTAGCAGATAGAAAAGGCAATGAAACAGATTGTCTCCCATCGTATCAAGAAAAGAATGCAGCCCTGCCAACACGTTGATTTTAGCCCAAATGAGACCCATGTAGGACTTTGCAAACCATGTATCTAAAGATAACAAGTTAATATCTAAAATATTAAAGAATTGCCTACAACTAACCTTAGATATGCAGATGACACCACCCTTATGGGAGAAAGTGAAGAGTAACTAAAAAGCCTCTTGATGAAGTGAAAGAGGAGAGTGAAAACATTGGCTTAAAACTCAACATTCAAGAAAACTAAGATTGTGGCATCTGGTCCCATCACTTCATGGCAAATATATGGGGAAACAGTGGAAACAGTGGCAGACTTTATTTTCTTGGGCTCCAAATTACTGCAGATGGTGACTGCAGCAATGAAATTAAAAGATGCTAACTCCTTGGAAGGAAAGTTATGACCAACCTAGACAGCATATTAACTAGCAGAGACATT
>NW_011478273.1:15385-17032 GCF_000754665.1 Bison bison bison | reverse complement strand
AGTGGACATGAGTTTGAGTAAACTCCTGGAGTTGGTGATGGACAGGGAGGCCTGGCATGCTGACAGGTCCATGGGGTTGCAAAGAGTCGGACACAACTGAGCAACTGAACTGAACTGAAATAGCAAAAACAAAACAAGCCACAAAAATAATCCTGATTTTAAAATTCAGCCAAGGACTTGAACAGACATTTCTCTAAGCAAGACATACAAATGGCCACCAGTATGTGAAAAAATGTTCAACTTCACCATTTATTAGGGAAATGCAGATCAAAATGACAATGAGATATCATCTCACACATGTTGGAATGGCTATTGTATTTTTAAAAACTCAAAAGATAACAGCAAGTATTGGTAAGGCTGTGGAAATTTTGGACTCTTGTACACTGTCAGTGGGAATATAGACTGGTATGACCACTATGGTAAACAATATGGATGTTCCTCAGAAAGTAAATAATAGAACTATCATATGATCCAGTAATCCTACTTCTGAGGGTATGTTCAAAATAATTATAATCATGATTTCAGATAGCTACACCCCCATGCTTGCATGATACCCAAGATATGTAAACAACCCAAATGTCTATTGACAGATGAATGGATTTAAAAATGTGGAAATACATACAACAGGATATTTTTCATTATTTATAAAGAAGAAAACCCTGCCATTTGCAACAACATGGATGAACTTAGAAGACTTTATGCTAAGTAAAGTAAGCCAATCATATAATGAAAAATAGTGTACACAGATTTACTTATGTTTAATATCTAAACCAGTCAAACTCTTAGAAGCAGAGAATAAAATAGTGGTTGCTTGCCATGGGATGAGGAAAGGAGAAATTAGGGAATTGTTGCTCAATGGGTATAAAATTTCTGTTATGTGACATGAATACATTCTAGAGATTAGCTCACTATATAACAAAGTGCCTGTAACAACACAGTATTATTAATTTTAAAATACGTTAAGAGGAGAGGTCTTATGTTAATTATTCTTACCACAACAAACAAAATACAAAAGTACATAGGAAATTTTTGGAGGTGATAGATATGTTTAGTATCTTTTCTGGTGATAGTACCAAGAGTGTGTGCATATGTCCAAACTCAATAGGATGTATACATTAAATATGAGCATTTTTTGTATATCATACTTCAGTGAAGCTAAAAAGATAATAATTTTTTGTGATTTAATGCCATCAAGTTTATAATAACTTGTTATAGCAACAGTAGATAACAAATACACCTTACCTTAGACTGCACTGTGTTACCAACACCATATAGAAGGCACCAACACCATATAGAGTGGACACTTTGTAGACTACCTTTGACATAAAGAATGAAGTTTCTGAATCACTTTGCTGTCTACCTGAAGCTAACACAATATTGTAAATCAACTATACTTCAATAAATAAATAATGCTGTTCCCTCAACCACACTGGCAAGATACAGTACTGAAGTTGACCACTCACATGTACATAGAGAATAGACGCAAATCAAGATCTGATTGAGCTTTATAAGGCATGCCAATCAGAGAGATCATTTCCTTATAAGCGTTTTCATATTTTTCACTGGTTCTATTTAACTTGCTCTTAAGGATTTTATAAAAGATCACTGGGCATTTTGAGATAACTATTTTCCAGTGCACTAGCTTTG
>NW_011478273.1:13455-15030 GCF_000754665.1 Bison bison bison | reverse complement strand
GCTCTCCTGTTTGCACAAAACAAGCTCTATGCACCTAACCTCACTAGGGTGTATGTTTTGAGTTGTTTTTCTAGCCACAAGGAAGAATTTTTCCTGAACCGTCTACCCACTTAACCACAAACGTTCCTTCCAAAATAAATAGCCAGTATTTCATTGGTCAAAATCAAAATTACAAACTGAGACAATGATTGTGGAGATGAACTAGAGAGAAGTTGATTGGCCTTTATAACAACTGGATACATGAACTTGCCTCATTAGTAACCAGGTGAACTAACAAGAAAAAAAAAATGTTTCAACTTTACCTTTCAAAATTATCTTAGCATCTTCTGCTTAGCAAAGCATTTAACAAAAGGCTATCTCTTCTTTGTATCAACCATCTTTAAATAAACATCCAAATGGGTGAGACTGTTAATACTGAATGCTTTACAAAGAATATATTTTGTTTCTTAAATTGAACTCTTGTATATTTATATACAGTAGTATACTGTATACCACATGTATACAAGTCTCTTTTTCAGGTGATTGGCTCCTTCAGTAACAGCTAACAGAGGAACAGGAAATTTGATTGAAACCAAGTTTAAAATAATATATGTAATGCAAATACTTGAAGGTTTTAATTCTAAACTTTAAAAGATTTGCTTCCTAATTTCAGTGCAACCATATAGCATTTCTTAGGGGAAAATTGTCACAAGCAGCTTTTGTTTTCATGGATAATTAAATTTACTCCAATCAAACAGCTCTCTAGATAGATATTGTAGCTGTTCAAGGGACTTTCACCTCTTCTCTGTGGTTTATTTGCTTTCCTTTTTTTTTTTTTTTGCATGTGATATTAAACAAAAATTTTGAGGTATAATTGATAGATGCAATCATAAGATATTTAAAGTATACAACGTGATAATTTGATATGCATATACATTGTAAGAGAATTCTCCTCATCAGTTAATTAATATACCTGTCACCTCACATATTTACCTTTTTTTGTTAAAACATTTAAGTTCTACTCTCTTAGCAAAATTTAATTATACATTATATCCTCAGTCTTTATATTACATCTTACATCTGAAAGTTTTTATTCTTTCACCAAACTCTCCTTATTTCTTCTACCCCAGCCACCTCTCTGTTTCTGTGACTTCACATATAAGTGATAACATGTAGGATTTGTCTTTCTATGTTTGGCTATTTTCACTTTAGCATAATATATTCCAGATTCAACTACATAGTCACAGATGACAGAATATCCTTTTTAAAAGCTGAATAATATTCATATGTGTGTATACACATTATATTGATTATATTTTCTTTATGCATTCATCTGTCTACAAACAGGTTGTTTCTATACCTTGGCTAATGTGAGTAATGCTGCTATGAACATAAAAGTCTTTCTAAGAGACATAGAAAGACATGTCTCTCTAAGACAATGATTTCATTTCCTTTGGATATATACCCAGAATTAGAACTGTTGGATCCTATAGTAGTTCTCTATGTAATTTCTTAAAGAGCATCCATACTGTTTTTCAAAATTATCTTAGCATCTTCTGCTTAGCAAAGCATTTAACAAAAGGCTATCTCTTCTTT
>NW_011478273.1:12621-13355 GCF_000754665.1 Bison bison bison | reverse complement strand
TTCTGATCCTTTGCCCATTTTTAATTGGGTTATTTGCTATTTCTGGTATTGAATTGTATGACTTGTTTCTTGAATATTTCGGATATTAACCTCTCATCAGATGTATTATTTTCAAGTATTTCTACCATTTCATAAGTTGCCTTTTCATTTTGTTGATAGTTTCCTTTGCTGTGCAGAAGCCTTTTAATTTGATGTAGCCCCACATGATTATCTTTGCTTTAGTTGCTCTTCCTTTTGTGAAGGCCAGAGTTAAGGAGCTTACCACTTATGTTTTCTTCTAATTTTATGACTTCAGGTCTAACATTCAAGTCCTTAATCAATTTTGAGTTCACTTTTGTATATGGTATAAGGATCCAGTTTCATTCTTTTGTATGGAGCTCTACAGATTATCCAGCATTGAAGAGACTATTCTTTCCTCATTGGATATTCTTGGATCCTTTGTTGAAAATTAATTGAGCATATAAGCATAGATATGCTAATCACTGGTGGCTCAGATGGTAAAGCGTCTGCCGGCAGTGCAGGAGATCCTGGTTTGATCCCTGGGTCGAGAAGATCCCCTGGAGAAGGAAATGGTAACCCACTCCAGTACTATTGCTGGAAAATTCCATGGATGAAAAAGCAAGAGAGTTCCAGAAAAACATCTCTTTCTGCTTTATTGACTATGTCAAAGCCTTTGTCTGTGTGGATCACAATGAACTGTGGAAAATTCTGAAAGAGATGGGGATACCAGACCA
>NW_011478273.1:11195-12521 GCF_000754665.1 Bison bison bison | reverse complement strand
AGGAGTACGTCAAGGCTGTATATTGTCACCCTGCTTATTTAACTTCTGTGCAGAGTACATCATGAGAAATGCTGGGCTGGAGGAAGCACAAGCTGGAATCAAGATTGCCAGGAGAAATAGCACTAACCTCAGATATGCAGATAATACCACCCTTATGGCAGAAAGTGAAGAGGAACTAAAAAGCCTCTTGATGAAAGTGAAAGAGGAGAATGGAAAAGTTGGCTTAAAGCTCAACATTCAGAAAACAAAGATCATGGCATCTGGTCCCATCACTTCATGGCAAATAGATGGTGAAACAGTGGAAACAGTGGCTAACTTTATTTTTGGGGCTCCAAAATCATTGCAGAAGGTTATTGCAGCCATGAAATTAAAAGATACTTACTCCTTGGAAGGAAAGTTATGACCAACCTAGACAGCATATTAAAAAGCAGAGACATTACTTTGCCAACAAAGTTCCATCTAGTCAAGGCTATGGTTTTTTCCAGTTGGACTGTAAAGAAAACTGAGCACTGAAGAATTGATGCTTTTGAACTGTGGTGTTGGAGAAGACTCTTGAGAGTCCCTTGGACTGCAAGGAGATCCAACTAGTCCATCCTAAAGGAGATCAGTCTTGGGTGTTCACTGGAAGGACTGATGTCAAAGCTGACACTCCAGTACTTTGGCTACCTGATGCAAAGAGCTGACCCATTTGAAAAGACCCTGATGCTGGGAAAGATTGAGGGCAGGAGGGGAAGGGGATGACAGAGGATGAGATGGCTTGATGGCATCACCAACTCAATGGACATGGGTTTGGGTGAACTCCGGGAGTTGGTGATGGACAGGGAGGCCTGGCGTGCTGCAGTTCATGGGGTCGCAAAGAGTAGGACACGATTGAGCGACTAAACTGAACTGAACTGAAGCATAGATATCTTTCTGGGTTTCTCTATATTGTTCCATTGATCTATGTGCCTATTTTATGCTAATACCGTACTGTTATTACTATAGCTTTGTAATGTAGTGCAAAATAAAGAATTGTGATGCCTCTAGCTTTGTTCTTCTTTCTCAAAATTGTTTTGACTATTTCTAGTTCCATACAAATTTTAGGATTATTTTTCCTATTTCTGTTTTTTAAATGCCATAGGAAATTGATAGGGTTTGCATTGAATCTATAAATCATTTTGGGTGATACAGGCATTGTAATAATATTAATTCTTCCAGTCCACAAACAGAGGATGTCTTTTCACTTATTTGTGTCTTGTTTAATTTTTTTCATCAAAGTTTTCAGTGTATAGATCCTCCACTTCCTTGGTTTATGTTATTTCTAAGTAGTTTTTTCTTTTTTTCCTC
>NW_011478273.1:4610-11095 GCF_000754665.1 Bison bison bison | reverse complement strand
GTTTTTTTGGTGGAATCTTTAGGATCTTTTGTGTATAATAACATGTTTGCAAATAGTGACAATTTTGGTTCCTCCTTTCTGATTTGGGTGCCATTTGTTTATCAATATTTTTATTATTATTTGCCTAATTTCTCTGGTTAGGACTTCTAATGTATGTTGAATAAAAGTGGTAAGAGTGGTTATCCTTGTCTTATTCTTGGCCTTAGAGAAAAAGCTTTAATTTTTCACCATTGAGTATGATGTTAGCTGTGGGTTTGTCATATATGGTCTTAATTATGTTGAGGTATGTTCCCTCTACCCACTTTTTAGAGAGTTTTTTAATCATAAATGGATCTTGAATTTTGTCAAATGCTTTTTCTCTATCTATTGAGGTAATCATATGATTTTTATTCTTCATTTTATTAATGTGGTATATCACAATTATTGATTTGTAGCTGTTGAACCACCCTAGTACCCCTGGAATAAATCCTACTTAATTGTGATATATGATCCTTTTAATGCATTGTTGAATTCAGTTTGCATTTATATTCATCAGGGATATTGACCTGTATATTTTATTTTCTTGTAATGTCCTCCACTGGCTTTTCTATTAGGGTAATGCTGGCTTCATAAAATGAGTTTTGAAGTCTTCCCTCCTTTTCTGTTTTCTGGAAGAATTTCAGAAGGATTGATATTAATTTTCTTCAAATGCTTTGTCGACTTCACCAGTGGAGACATCTGGTCCTGGACTTTTCTTTACCCTCTTGGTTGACTCTCATCATGGTTTCTTATTGACTTTAGGTCAGTGGTAAGAAGTAGCTCTAGACTTTTGTGGTAGCTTCCATTACAACAGAGCTGTCTCTCTGAGTCCACAAGATAATACTTTTCTGGTGTTTTCCTACAGATAAGATGCCTTTATCTGTATGCTTTGGCAACATGGAGGGCAAAGTTGTACTTCATCTATAGCTTTTCTTCCTCTCATCAAGCCCAAAGAAGTGTTAATAATTGTATTTTCTGAACCAAAAAATAGAATGCATTTTCTAACAACATTTTTATTTTTCTGACTTATGAATTTACTTATATAGAAAGCCTTAAAAGGTGTAAAAATAAAATTGCATGTGGTTATATATATATAACACACCAAGTTTACTGAAAAAATAAATAAATCCATGAGATGACAAGTTTCAGAAAATTCAAGTAATAGTCTTTTTTTCAAACTAGATTCAGATACTATCCACTAAGAATCATATTTTAAAAAATTCAGCAGTTAGAGAGATTTTTCTCTTTATACTAACATATTGTCAGAAGAAACAAATCACTGAATTTTAAAAAGTCTTTTTTGCCAACCCTGTTTGGTTTGTAGAGCTTTTCTGAAAACATGTGGGCACAAAAACAAAAACGAACAAGAGTGCTATTAATAAATCTTTAACTTCTTAAAAAATCTACTAAATTCTATCAATTGTGAAAAGTGGATTTTACTGGATAATTGCCCTTAGAGGAAGGCCTACACAAAACAGCATTATACTTGACTGGGAATTGTTCTCCTCTGAATCTAGCATCTCTTTTTTCCTAGATTGTTCTATGAATAGTTCCTAAACTTCCACTAATTTGTTCAGGACCGGATGACATGATTTACCTTTAAGGTTTGGGTCAGTTGACATCCAATAAGGTGAGATTATTACCTGTAAGTCTACTTCTTGCCAGAATCACCAATCTAGCCCTTTTCTAGTCTTTTCCCTCAAAATTTTATTGAAGCATTAGGCTTCATAACAATTCTGTCATTGCTTATGTTTATGGTGTGTGTTGGGTATTCTTTCAAAAGTTCATGAAAATTTAAAAAGAAAGGAAGCAAAGATATCTGATTTTCCTGTTGACAGTAACAGATAATTATGGAATTAAGTGGGTGGGGAGCAACAGAACAGCTTGCAGGCATATGTATAAACTTTTAAAATCTAGTTGTACCCTAGATTGAAACTGGAAATGTTTAAATGTTTAAACTGAGTCCATCAAATCTGGTTTAGATTCTCTATCAAATCATGTAAAATAAAATGACAATAGAATAGGGAAGGCTAGTGTTCACTCACTGCAAGTCTGTGGGTTGTCAGAAAAGTAATGAGTCACAAACAACTGATGTTTAACAAATATCAATCTATACTCAGTGGGTATTTCCTAAGAAGAATTTGTGTCTGGTGAATTTTCAACTTTCAGGCTATGTCCAAATAACTAAAGATTCCCTCAGCAGCTGCTACTGCTACTGCTAAGTTGCTTCAGTTGTGTCCGACTCTATGCTACCCCAAAGACGGCAGCCCACCAGGCTCCCCCATCCCTGGGACTCTCCAGGCGAGAACACTGGAGTGGGTTGCCATTTCCTTCTCCAATGTGTGTAAGTGAAAAATGAAAGTGAAGTCGCTCAATCGTGTCCGACTCTTTGCGACCCCATGGACTGCAGCCCACCAGGCTCCTCCGTCCACGTAGTAGTTGACTACTATAAATGTAGTAAGACTTTGAAATAGATACTACAAAAGTCCAAAAATAAAGAATGTTGTTAGAAAAAGACATTGTGTGTAACCCAAAACACTAAGTGCAACTAAGAAACATGGGCAGAAATTCCCCAGATGTATGTAAGAAGTATACCAAGAATCAAAGGTGGGCAAGGAAGGACCTGCTTTGAGGAGAGACTACTATTGTGCAGTGGGATGGTGGTAGCCACAGAAGGGAAGAAAGAGTTAATGGAAAGAAGTTTTGCTATACAGTTCTACCTAACCAAGTTTCTTAAAGACCAGCCACAATATGTAAGCAGTAAGCAGCAGTAAGCAAGCAGTAAGCCACTGTAAACAAAGGTTCTGCTTCCTTTAATTTGTTTAAAACATTAACCTCTTTCAGCCTCCAGGGAAGATCCTGCTAGAGCAAATCAGTCAAATCAAGATTGAGGAGAAGGGGAGGTGGGAGAAATGACAGAGTTAGGGTAGGAATGGAGGTAGTACACAAGAATAACTTTGTAAATTGTCCAGCATTATGAACATCCACGGAAAAGGCAATGGCACCCCACTCCAGTACTCTTGCCTGGAAAATCCCATGGACGGGGGAGCCTGGTAGGCTCCAGTCCATGGGGTTGCTAAGAGTCGGGCAGGACTGAGCGACTTCACTTTCAGTTTTTACTTTCATGCACTGGAGAAGGAAATGGCAACCCACTCCAGTGTTCTTGCCTGGAGAATCCCAGGGATGGTGGAGCCTAGTGGGCTGCCATCTATGGCGTTGCACAGAGTCGGACACGACTGAAGTGACTTAGCAGCAGCAGCAGCAGCAGGAAAAAGTAAATACTAATGATAATAATGCTACTTCTAGGCTCTGAGTACAGAGTTCTTTTCTTTAGGGTCATTGATAGACTTATAGCCATTTCCTCCTTTACAGTCCCTGAGAAATCAGAGAGGAAGTATGTTTACTGATCGCAACATCCTTCTAGCTGAAGACAAAACCACAGACCGACTTTTCTGATAAGGCCACAAAATAAACCCCCCTTAGTTCTTAACTATTTGTCAGTCACAGATCTTTTTGAGAAGCTAATGACAACTTTACAGACTTTGCAGAAAGTAATCCATAAACTGAAAATTGTGCATGTAATATCAGGAAGTTAATAGTGTTTTGGAACCCGGGTTAGAGAGCTCTGTTTATCATTTGACTACTCTAGCATCTTCTTGTATGCTCATTTGACTGCTCTACCACTGAGAAGGAAGATCAGAGAGGATATTAAAATATTTTCTGACTTGGACATTTAGGTCTTAAAATTTTAATCAACTGACAGGTCAGGGATTAGCAGGATGGAGCATGACTGGAATGCAATAGCTGATAAGTGCTTGGGGAGTTCATTGCGGGCTTGAGAGATCAAGGGAATCTTCAATGAGTCCCAAGGATCTGAGGTGTCCTTGGTTTTAAAACAGGGGAGAGAGAAGAAAAGACTTGCTCAAGTTACTACATAAAACTGTGTTGACTGGGCAGAGATTACTGTTACAGGTGTGGTAGAAGAGAAAACCAGAAACTTGTGAGCAGGAGTGGAAGGCGGAACAGCTAGGATCTGAATCGACATCTGCTTTGTGACTTGGCATCAGGGAAATGGATCTAGCTTACCTGATAAAAGTAAATGGGAAAATGTCATCTAAACCTATAAGAACCCTTATCTGTGTGACTTGTTTTAATATATATGACAAGAGAAGTTTTTGAGCTGTTCTTAGATTCACAGAGAACCTATTCCTAGAGAATTTTCTGGGTTGGCAGTAGGATTTAGAAATTTGTAAGATGTATAGAATGTGTTTCTGAGAGGCGTTTAAAGCCCACATGTCAGAGGAAGGAGTCAGGAATATATATGAATAAATATTATCACATAGTCAAACATTTTTTTGAATATGTGATTCAGGGCCTGTGGACAGCTGGTAGCGATGGTTTTCCCAAGCTAGACCATGTTCTCATCAAGTGCATATTGTGTATTTAGACAGCAAATAACTCTTAGAGCAGTGATTTGGCAGGGCAGAACTTTATTCCTCTTGCACTAGGCAGAGATTTTTCATTTAATCCATCAATCTGAACTTACTGCACTGTTTTCAAAAGTCACAGCAGGTTACTCAGAGTTGACTTGACAGCATCCCCAGAACACAGAGGAAAGTGAAAGTGAAGTCACTCAGTTGAGTCTGACTTTTTGCAACACCATGGACTGTAGCCTACGAGGCTCCTCCATCCATGGGTTTTTCCAGGCAAGAGTACTGGAGTGGGCAGCCATTTTCTTCTCTGGGAATCTTCCCAACCCAGGGATTGAACCCAGATCTCCTGTGTTGCAGACAGATGCTTTACCATGTAAGCCACCAGGGAATCCCAGAACACAGGAGAGACTTAGCCTATAGTTACAAGATGGCATGACATCTGGAGGAGGTCAGGAATCATCCAGGTGTTGGGTGTCCAGGGTCTCAAACACCTGGCTACAATGAAAGAATTTTACGGGAGAGTAAGAACACCTGTTTGGAAATTGTTTGGTTGACCTTTTTAGTGTGTACACACACACACACAGGTCACATCTCCCCTAGTAGATGAAAAACTATTTCAGGACAAAATCCATTTAATACCACATTATACTGATTAGAGTATCATGCACTTAGGAAACAATAAATGCATGAGTGAGTAGTGATATTTAAAAATGACTTTGGAACAACAATTAGTCTTGCATTCACTGGATGCTATTTTTAGTGTCTAGTGTGTCCTAGGCACATGCCTGGTGATACTGAAGTAGAATATATAGTCCTTTTCTAGAAGGATCCCACAGCCCAAGTGCACAATGAGTAGTGTGTGATAGAGATGTGCACACACTCCTAAAATATTTCAGAAGAGGGGCAGCTGAACCAACTGGAGGGTTGAACAGAACTCGGTATAGAGGAGGTACAGTGAAACTAGTTAGGATGGTATTAGTAGAACAGTTGAAATTGGGTTCCAGATTTTCACACTAGAGTCCTTTCTACTAGATACAAAAAATATGTTGTGTATGGTCATAAAGTCAAAGATCAGTAGTATTTTTAAATGCAGTATTGCCAGTAATTAAGTAGGCATCATTTACTTGTTAACTCTAAGATACCAACACTAAATGCTGATAATGGAGTAGGTAATCAACATGAAATGTCCACAGATTATTCTCTCAAGAAACTATAAAAATCAACCAGGTATAATACTATAAACATAGTAGTGAATTTTCTTCCTAATTCCAGTTTCACTTATGTAGCACCCTACTGGATGTCTCAACCTGGTGATTCTGCTACTAATGTAAGTTCAAATATAGTCAAAATTCCACAGCTATCAGTTCTCCTGTCCCGCCCCACATTTCAGCAAACATTAATTCTCACTACTGCATCCAGTCATTTTATAATGCAACCTGAAATGCTTGCTGTTCCCCACACATGCTCTATCATTTTCCACCAGTGTTTTGTTTTTGTCCACCTTGCTTTCCCTATTTTCTCTATTGAAAAGTTTTTCCTACTATTTCTGCTTATTCACACTTTGTGTGTGTGTGTTAGTCACTCAGTTGTGTCCGACTCCTTGCAACCTCATGGACTGTAGCTTGCCAGGCTCCTCTGTCCATGGGATTCTACAGGCAAGAATACTAGAGTGGGTTCAGTTCAGTTCTTTTCAGTCACGCAGTCGAGTCCAACTCTTTGTGACCCCATGAACTACAGCACGCCAGGCCTCCCTGTCCATCACCAACTCGTGGAGTTTACCCAAACTCATGTCCATTGAGTCGATGATGCCATCCAACCATCTCATCCTCTGTTGTCCTCTTCTCCTTCTGCCTTCAATCTTTCCCAGCATCAGTTCAGTTCATTTCAGTCACGCAGTCGAGTCCAACTCTTTGTGACCCCATGAACTACAGCACGCCAGGCCTCCCTGTCCATCACCAACTCCTGGAGTCCACCTAAACCCATGTCCATCGAGTCGGTGATGCCATCTAACCATCTCATCCTCTGTCGTCCCCT
>NW_011478273.1:3036-3470 GCF_000754665.1 Bison bison bison | reverse complement strand
ACTCTCTTGCTTTTTTGATGATCCAGCAGATGTTGGCAATTTGATCTCTGGTTCCTCTGCCTTTTCTAAAACCAGCTTGAGCATCTGGAAGCTCACGGTTCACATATGATAGCCATTCTCTTCTCCAGGGGATCTTCCCAAGCCAGAGTTTGAACCCAGGTCTCCCACATTGCAGGCAGATTCTTTACCATCTGAGTCACCAAGGAAGCCCATTTACACTTTACTACAGACTTTAAGGCCACACTGAAAAACCTACCTACCCATCAGGAAATTTCTCATTTCCACTTTCCGTTCAGTTCAGTCACTCAGTCGTGTCCAACTCTTTGCAACCCCATGAATCACAGCATGCCAGGCCTCCCTGTCTGTCACCAACTCCAGGAGTTCACTCAGACTCACATCCATTGAGTCAGTGATGCCATCCAGCCATCTCATCC
>NW_011478273.1:1632-2773 GCF_000754665.1 Bison bison bison | reverse complement strand
ATCTGTAGTGATTTTGGAGCCCCAAAAAATAAAGTCTGACACTGCTTCCACTGTTTCCCCATCTGTTTCCCATGAAGTGATGGGACCAGATGCCATGATCTTTGTTTTCTGAATGTTGAGCTTTAAGTCAACTTTTTACTCTCCTCTTTCACTTTCATCAAGAGGCTCCTTAGTTAATCTTCACTTTCTGCCATAAGGGTGGTGTCATCTGCATATCTGAGGTTATTGGTATTTCTCCCAGCAATCTTGATTCCAGCTTGTGCTTCTTCCAGCCCAGCATTTCTCATGATGTGCTCTGCACATAAGTTAAATAAGCAGGGTGACAATATACAGCCTTGACGTACTCTTTTTCCTATTTGGAACCAGTCTGTTGTTCCATCCCTTAAACTAAAATCTGGAAGTGACTTCCTCGTTATTCAGGCTTTTATAGCATTTTATCTGTACTTCTCTCATACTTGAAAGTGAGATTTGCATGTCATCCATACAGATATAATTGATGTCTTAAAGTAAAATGAAATTGCCAAGGGGCAAAGTACAAAGAGATAATAGAAATTGTCAAGGTCAGAATTTAGCAAACTACATTTTAGGGACCTGAGCAGAAAAGAGAAGGGGACAGATAAGTACCAAAGAAGTGGGAGAGAAAAGGTAAAAGAGATGCTTAACAGCACTGAATAAGGTATAAAAATCAAGAAAGGAATGAACAATGAATATCTGTTGAATGAATGGAAGGATGTTGAAAGAACAAATGAATAGACCATTGAATTTAATAGGATGTTGGTGGGTAAAGGGTGATAACATGGAGAAATTTTGAGGGGAGAAGGAAAGATAAAGAATTAGAATTTGTCTGATCTTGCTTAGCATAAATGTGCTCGACATCCATCCATATTGTCACAGATAATGCAATGTGATAAGTATTGCTTCAGTAACAATTATATTACGATATGTAAATGTATCAAAGTAATTATGCTGTGAACCTTAAATCTATAAAGTATAACATGTCAAATTTGCTAAATAAAAAAAGTAATGATAAAATTTATGTATGCCTCCCATATGCCAGGTTCTGCTATGAATATGAGTAACAAAAAGGAAAAATTATTTTAATAAAAAAGAAAGAAATGGAATCTGCAAATTTGTACTGGAA
>NW_011478273.1:0-513 GCF_000754665.1 Bison bison bison | reverse complement strand
ATAGAGCGACTAACACTTTCACTTTCACCAGGTATTGCATGAATTTGACTTTATTTTTAGCCTCCAGGTTACCATTTACTAGTGACATATTTCAAGTACTTGCTAAGTAGTAAAAATTGTGAACAGATCTAAGTATAGCCCTATAATAATATCATTCACTGGTTTACATTTCTATCTTGATTCTTTTTTAATACACAAAAGAAACATTAATCAAAACATGAATATTATTGTACTTGACTCTTTACATACATTCTTTTTTAAATTAATTTTTATTAGAGTATAGTTGCTTTACAATGTTGTATTAGTTTCTGCTGTACAGCAAAGTGGATCAGCTATATATATACATATATGAAAGAAGGGATGTCTATATATACACACACACACCTAAATGGGAAGGATAGATTTCCTTCCCATTTAGGTCACCACAGAGCACTGATAGAGTTTCCTGTGCTATATAGTAGATTCTCATTAGTTATCTATCTTCTATATAACAGTGTACATATGTTAATCCCA
>NW_011478272.1:17641-18588 GCF_000754665.1 Bison bison bison | reverse complement strand
GACTAATACACAATCACAGCATCAGAGACTAGAAAGAGGCCGTCATCTATAACTCCAATTAGCTGGCATGCCTGACAGAGGTTTTACATTCACATTATGTGCATATTAGAGGCCTCTAAGTTACTGTGTCAAATAAAAGACTTTATTAGATAAACCAAAAACATGCACTAGAAACATACCTCTTCTTGTGGAACATTTTTCTCATTTTCAGCCTCAATTCTCACCCTCACAACTCCTGACTTGTCCACAATCTCTTGAATCAGTTTTCCATTTTTTCCTATTACTTTGCCTAAGTTAAAAAATGAATAATTCATGTTTGGTTTTAAAATCACACACCTCAAACCAGTAAGCACACCCTACTGTAAACTATAACATTTTATATATGTATAAAATTTCATATAATTTGAATTCTATCTCAAAACCAAAACAGAGACTTTTTTCAAAAACAAACAAACAAACACAGTTTTTCATTCTATGAAGTCATCACAGTTCAAACTCCTTTGGTCTGGTATGAATTGAGTCACAACTTGTGAACTGTCAGGATAATTTTGCATTTTTAAGGCAGTTCAAAATATGCTCTTATTTGGCATACAAGGGCACACTTTCAATGTTCAGATAGAGTGGTGTGTATCCTTCTTTCTGCAAAGCTCTATAAAAAGAATTAACGAAAAGGATAAATAATAGAAAATACAATTGCTTATTTCACAATTTCAATCCTATCTGTATCTGATTTACACCTGCTTCTTTGCCCATGGCAAATATTTTTAGAATTTTATACGGCACATTTATAAGACACTCTAAAAGCGGCATAAGCAGCTATGCTGCTGCTGCTGCTTAGTCGCTCAGTTGTGTCCTACTCTTTGGGACCCCATGGACTGTAGCCCGCCAGGCTCCTCTGTCCATGGGATTCTCCAGGCAAGAGTACTGGAGGGGGTAGCCATCCTTCC
>NW_011478272.1:15578-16986 GCF_000754665.1 Bison bison bison | reverse complement strand
AGAAGTACACATTCTTCAGGCCAATGTGTTAGTGGACTACTACTCTTGTGCGTGACTCACAAATTAAACTAGTATGCTAGAAGGTGATTAGTTACAGAATAAAAGATTAAGAAATCACACTTTAGCTTAACACCACAATGAAAAAGTTTAAAACCAGTTCCAGATTAAGTTTTATCGTATCATCTGTTAAAACTCTGAAGACTTCAAACACCAGCAATAGAGAGGCACTCAAATCTCTCTCACTTTAAAAAATTTAATCATATACTTAGCTGGGAAATGACTGCTTTCAGAGCCAGCAAAACAAGACATTCCAAATACTAAAAACAACTGATTGTAGAAATCTACATACGAATTACATCCAATTGCAAGGGCACTCCCAGGTACTTAAAGCAAGCTGAGCTGGCCATGCCCATAAATGGGTTTGCCCCACCACTTCATCTAAGGTAGGGATGGGGATCCTAAAGAATTCCTAAATGAAATCCTAAAGGATATCAACCCTGAATATTCATTGGAAGGACTGAAGTTCCAAAACTTTGGCCACCTGATGCAAAGAACCCACTCACTGGAAGATATCCTGATTCTGGGAAAGATCAAGGGGGAGACAGAGGATGAGATGGTTGGATGGCATCACTGACTCAGTGGACATGTTGTTTAGTTGTTCAGTCATGTCTGACTCTTTCCGAGCCCATGAATTGCAGCTTGCCAGCCTTCCCTGTCCTTTACCACCTCCCAGAGCTTGCTCAAACTCACGTCCATTGTGGAAGGACGGGGAAACCTGGCGTGCTGCAGTCCATGGGGTCACAAAGAGTTAAACATGATTTAGCGACTGAACAACAATAAAGGAAAAAAACAGGAATGAAAATTTGCTGAGCCAATCCTAGATAAAAATGCAGGGAAAGCCTTCTCAAAGCAAGACCTTGTGGTTCTTCAAATCAGAATAGCCTTGGTATTCCTGCTGTGTGTGCCAGTCTCATTTACCCCCACAACCTCTTCTGCCTGGTCAGTGGTCAGGGAAAAGAACTGACACACTAAATCAGGACTCCTGACCTAGGTGTTTCTGCAATTATTTCTGTTGTTCTTCCCCTCAAATGAAAAGGGAAAGAAGGAGGAGGGAAGTTACATGGAGCCTTCCCATTTTTTTTTTCTTTAAATCTGTAGCACATTTTCATGAATTGATGCTGATTTTAATAAAGGTCTTTTAAATGAGTTAGCAAAAGGAAAAAGGAGATTTTGGCACATGTTTCTACTAATATCTTAACAATCCTATATATAGATAAATAGGATATATACAATTTTATGTATTTATATAAATATATATATCCTGTGTATTAACTACAACTGAACAATTAAATTCAATGTCAAAATGGGTGAAGAACAAGCAAATTATTAGAAAAGTTTGTGGGAAATA
>NW_011478272.1:11320-14787 GCF_000754665.1 Bison bison bison | reverse complement strand
CGGACGTGACTGAAGTGACTTAGCAGCAGCAAAAATATTTTTTAAATGTAGTATGTCCCAATTTTATTGATAAATTTAAAATATATGCAGTATTCTGATGAAACTCCACTTTGCTGATAGATTTTACTAAAGATAACTGCACTATTGAAGAGCACGGGTGGAGAGCTCCTATGTTATTTACACATGATTGTGATGGTCATGAAACAAACTCAAGTCAAAATGAAGAATTACAGCTGATGTTGCAGAAAGCCCAAGAGACATTCAGAATTACTTCTAGCTTTGGAATTTATTAGATTTAAATAACCTATATTCAGATCTTCAACGCTGAGGTAACTGTTAATTTTATAGCCCCATTAGAGAGATCAAATACCAATCTACTCTAAATTATAAAAAGGCCCCAAATGGCATTCATTTTGAAAAAACATTATTTAACATATAAATATATACAGCGAAAAGGCTGTGCAAAACTTATCCTTCCAGGAACCAGTAGGTTTGAACTAGCAAAGCAGTATCTTTTGTATGCCTTCTGAAAATGTAATCTTTGAGTGTATTTAACCAAATATTTTTTTGTATACTGCAGCAATAGACTCTATTTCAAAGACTAAGCTTCAGCTAAATGACTCCACAATGAGTGAAAATGGAATTCTATGAGCATAAATAAGTTATTTACCTAACTTGTTTTTGTAGTGCGTGTCAAAAGCAATTTGTGACTCACCTACTAAGTTCCTTGGAACTTGTATGACATCTTCAGCAAATTCAAGAAAGCTTCGAGCCTTTTTCACTGCATCCTGATCCTAATCAAAATGGGGAAAAGGTTTAAATCAACAGAAGATGAGCTATCTGAAATATTGTTTTTATTTTAGAAAAAACTATTTAGTAAAATATTTACCTCCCCATAAATATGAAATGTGCAGGTATCTTCATCTAGATCAATAGCAGTGACCCCAGGTACCTTTCTAGCTTGCTGAATATTAGCACCATGAGTACCAATAGCTAGACCCATTAGATCTTCTCGTACAACAAACTGTTCATGAAACCTTGAGGCAAGCTGCCTTGAACTCTGAAGAGAAATGCACATCTGATTAGTATGCTTTATCAACTATTAAGACAACTATATTTAGGTCAGCCATGTAAATTATCTTGACCCTGTGTATCAGTTTCTATTGGAAACTAACAGGTTTAAGAAAATATTTTGCACAGCTTAAGTACTTTTTAGGTTACTAAAGGTCTATGTCATTTGATATATTTTTGTTAATAGGAAAGGGCTTGTTGACAATTTTCCAAGGTAACCTTTGAAAACCTATTTGCAAGGCTGCCTTAGTTAACCAGTGACATCAATGTAATAATTAAGAAGCAGATCAACTGTTCCCAAATAAAAACCAGCTCACTGGGTCTGACAGACTCAATATTAAGTAAAAAAAAATTTTAAATACCATCTTCACAGAACACTGTATTCATTTCATTTTATTAAAGGATATTGGTGTGTATATTTTTCTAGAAATGGTGCCATTTATATAACATCACTAGATACTGTGGGTTTAGATACCTCTCTGATGAACATTAAAAGGACACCCTCCTACCACCACCCCCAAACCTGAGTAAAGGAATCATAAAAATTGTTGGTACATTAAACTGAATAATTACAAAGTCAGAGATTTACAACTTATCTTACATATCTGTCTGCAACCTAAAACAAGATCAGAGTCTGTAAGACCTTGTGATCTGGATCCACAAGTATGATGAATTCTTTATATTCAGTGATGACTTAACTACATTATACTGACACCCCAAAACTTGTGGATAATCACTCTCTTTAGATAGTATCATCAGTATTACCAAAATTTAATGTTTAGTTCTAGCATGCCATTAATGAAAACCAAACATATTAGTGGCTCATGTTGAAAAATGGAAATTTCTTATCTGAATATGTGGATCTCTTTAATATTAGTAGTGAGGAAAGATAGGCATGCACACTAGTTTCTCATTATTCAAACATACCTGATAATCTGAATGAATGTTAACTACTATAAACAATTTTAAAAGTATAAAATCCTTTTTGTAGATTAGAGTAAAAAAGTGAATCAAATATTCCTAGGACTTTTCAAGAGGTCATGTTTTTTGACTCCTGGTTGATTCACCTGGTTCATTCTTTTCACTGATAATTCACTGATAAATGATAAGCCAAAGTTATGATAACAGATCATTTAAGAAGAATCAGATGTTTAAGAAGAGGTAAATGAGTATATTTCCATATTACTCACAATGAAAGTAAGGAGGCTGTTCTGGCCTAAAAGCTATGAGAGAATCACTAAAGAAACCACAAACTTGTGAACACAGGGACATCAAGAAAGAATGAGAGTAAAAAGTAATTAAATAGACCTCCATGGCCAAAAAGAAAATAAAGGAGCAAAAGGAGATATGAATGTCTCCTCTCCGGCTAGGTGTTCAGCAATCTCAATTAAGTTGGAAGGTGGCAAGTTTTACAGACTTTTACAAGAATACAGCCTTTAGTAGTGGTCACCTTTTCTCTTCAAATGCAGTCTGGAACTCCTTTTTTTATTTACTATTTCAACTGCTTGGTGTTTTCCCTCTAATGAAATGAATAATGATGAGGAAGTCTGGAATCTGACAATTACATACTGGAGTTGGCACATTAAACTAAAATCCATTTAGTTTCTATGGTAATGGATGGAAGTACTAAACAGTTATCAATGAAAATAAATGTATGGTAATGAAAATTATTGGAAGATTAATAAAAGTAGATAAAATGCACCTTAAAAGACGAAATAGTAAGTTAGGGAAAGAGCCTCTGGCAGGAATCTGAAGACAGGAGTTTTAAAGAGTGACAACCAATTAGAATGAAGAAGTTCTATACCCTTTTAAACAGAGATAAACATACATAATGAAAGGAATATGATTAGATATTTAAATACTCTCTAGTACTTTAATGATAACATGTTACATGGGAGCAGCATTGCTTCACTTTATTAGCAGCTTTGATGAACTTCTAGCAAAAAGTGAGTTGGCCAGAAGTTCCTTAACATACATAAACTGCTGCTTAATTCTGAAACCTCAGGCATAAAAATTTTAGTATGATTATGCATTGTACAATTTAACTTTTTAAAATATAGAATACAAGGAATTGCTAAGAACAATAAACAAAGGACAAGCTGCCCAAAGTCATGTTTTGTAACCACACAGTTATCATTTCTAGATAGCCTTACAAGCATCGCTAGGGAAAACCACATACCTCCAGCTGCTTACTGGCTTCTTCATTTCTCAGTATCAGAGACAGCTTAGTGCGCAGACTCCGAAAGTGCATGTCAATCAGCATGTGTGCTCGCTTTGAGGTGACCTCACTGATGGACTGAAGGATATTAAAAAAAAAAAAAAGTTATGATCAAAGCAAATGCCCTAAATGAAGCACACCAAAATAGACAACTCAGAAACACTCACCAAAACCACGA
>NW_011478272.1:8524-11170 GCF_000754665.1 Bison bison bison | reverse complement strand
CAAAACCACGAGCTGATAATTTTCTGGATCGTAAGTTACAGAAAAGGCACCAACTGCCTTTTTAAAGTCTTTATGTGCAGATTCCTTGGCACACCTAGAAATAAAAAGAATAACCATTGTGAAGTTAAGATGAATGATTACCAACTACTGGTATAAATATATGCAGAGACATTTGCACTTAGTAGAATTGTAGATTCATATTAAAGTTGATTTATGCAAAATATGCTATATCCATCTGTAAATTCAGTTTCTTTGCTGGGCTTCTCAGGACAATCAAGCATTTGAGATTATAGAGAAAGGAAAAAACCAGTTATGCTCTTAGGAAATTACTGGTGGTCCTAGATAATCAAAGATGACATCTTTAGGGGAACTTACCTCTCTGGTGGCTCAGCAGTCAATAATATGCCCACAATGTAAGAGATTCAGGAGACCAGAGTTTGATCCCTGGGTTGGAAAGACCCCCTGGAGGAAGAAATGGCAACCCACTCCAGTATTCTTGCTTAGAAAATCCCATGGATAGAGGAGCCTGGTGGGCTACAGTCCATGGGGTTGCAAAGAGTTTGGACACAACTCAGAGACTGACCACCACTCTCCTCTGCAGGCTTCCTGATTTCAGTTATACATGATGCATGCATGGTCAGTCGTGTCTGACTCTTTGTGACCCGAGGACTAGAGCCCACCAGGCTTCTCTGTTCATGGGATTTTCCAGGCAAGAATACTGTAGTGAGTTCCCATTTCCTCCTCCAGAGGATCTTCCTGACCCAGAGATCCAACTCGCATCTCCTGTGTCTTCTGTATTGGTAGGGAAATTATTTTACCACTGAGCCACCTGGGAAGCCCTAGTTACATATGGTAGGTCACTAATTTTCTTGAGTCAACTGTTAAAAACTTTTGGGGATAGCTACCGGGTATCCAATTTTGTTCTGCTGTTTCTTTTCTAAAGAAAAAGTGCTGATCAATTTTAGCTTGAGAAGAAAATGTGTATGAATCAGAAGGCACAAACATACATATGCAATCTTTATAATTAAGAAGTAGGATTTCTATGCATTTTGAACTATTAATAGAAGTTAATGTTTATCTAAAGTGTAATGTCTAAATCAAATTTAATATATGCTCTTTCTTCTCTAAAGAGTCTTATTTAAGCATTACTTCATATCAAGGATGATGAGAGAAGGCCTTTGGAAGCTTCTTTGAGCCCTACTTGTTATATATGTATCTCAGAATACTAGCTAAAAGGGAAAAAAACCTGGAGAAATCAACATTGCCTAGAAATTGGTTTGTAACTTATGACAGAACTGGATTAATCAGTTTCAAAAATCTTAAAATTCTATGATGAATGTTTATGTTAGAAAAAAAATGTACATTAGCTATCTATGTGGCCAAGTAAGTTTAAACAACTGGAATGTTGGCTTGATTCAGTTCAGTTCAGTCGCTCAGCTGTGTCTGACTCTATGTGACCCCATGGACTGCATCACACCAGGCCTCCTTATCCATCACCAACTCCCCGAGTTTGCTCAAACTCATGTCCATTGAGTCAGTGATGCCATCCAACCACCTCATCCTCTGTCGTTCCCTTCTCCTCCTGCCTTGGCTTGATTACATAACCAGAAAAAGCTAAATTTTTTTTTCACTGCTTTTGTAAGCCATTTATGTCAAAGTTCACTGAGGTTAAAAATTGATTCCTATTATTTGAAAATGTATTATTCTTTTAAATTAATTGCACAGCTCCTCTAAGTTCTCAGCCTTTCTTGCAAATCAACTCACATTTGTCTTAAGTCTTCTGGAACATCCAGTTTGATTTTATGAAAAGTCTCTTTTGTGGCAGGGTTGTTGGGGTTGACCGATCGCAAACGTTCAATTGTGACAATTTCATTGTATGTAGCATCACAAGCTGCATATTCTATCACGTAAAACTGTGAGAGAGAAATCAAAGTCATTCCTGATCATAGTGTTTAAATTAAGAACAAGAAGCTATACCTATTCAGTTCTTTTAAAATTCTTTAAAGGGAAAAAAAGCTATTTGATCAACTAACTGAAACACACAAAACATACTGAACATATAAACATTTAAATAAGGTAATCAAGCTAGCTATTACTTTCAAATAGAAATCCAAACAGAAATGTATATACCTGAATTTAGAAAAGGAGAAGAGTGTAAGAAAAACAATTGAAATAGGCATTTTCCTACCTCACCCTTTATCATCCTCACTTTAGCTAACCACCAACAGCAAGGCTCTTTTTCATTTGCTCTGGAATAAACCTACACAAAAATTACAACATAGAATATTTCACGATTAAAATCATTCAGAAATTTGTAAATTATCAGACATCAAGGAAAATTTCTTAAAATGACCTTAGGTATCTTGCAAATCTGTTAAGTTGTAGACTTTTAACCAGACTGCACCCCTGCTTCTAGACAGAGACATTCAGAAACTACCTGGTTACCAGAAAGAGTACTGTAAAATATGCTTCCCTATTTCTCTGTGCTGTCTTTGTGCTGCCTCAGTAATCATCAGTATTCTGAATATGAAAGCT
This sequence comes from Bison bison bison, assembly GCF_000754665.1. NCBI lineage: Eukaryota > Metazoa > Chordata > Mammalia > Artiodactyla > Bovidae > Bison > Bison bison. Next base: position 8,635 of record NW_011478272.1, on the reverse strand, counting down.
CAAGAAAAGCTGACCACTTATAAAGCTGGGCATGCTTTCTTTGGGTACTTTATGAGCTATGAAAATGTATCTAAACATGTAAAGATGAACATGTTTTTGTTTTACTTTAAT
>NW_011478272.1:4176-8424 GCF_000754665.1 Bison bison bison | reverse complement strand
GGTGTTCATGTCTCCTGGGACTAAACGGACACTAAATGGGTCACTCTCTGGTCTCCTGTCCCCTTCTCCACTAAAATGGACAACTCTACACTGGCAATCCTCTGGATACCACCTTTCTCCTCTCACATACTGTGGATCAGTTCTAAACTGATCTCTCTGGTGACCACTTAAAAGTTCACTTATGATGTGCAGCATGGAACCTTTTGTGAAGACACTAGCAAATCAAGGTTAATAGGGAAAGAGACACATGGCGAGTGACAAATACTCAGAAGTAGAAAGAAGACAGGGAGGACAAGGGGATGGGGAGGAAAGGACAGAAGACAAACAACTCAGGTCCCCCTTTTACTACTGAAGTTCATAGTGACAAAACACAGTGATGAAACACAACTTAACTCAACCTACCTTTCCCTCTTGCCCCCATTACTTCCTTTCACCTCTGCTCTAGTCAGAGAAATAATGTCAGTTATTTGTTAACTGTTTTGTCATCCTAACAACAGCTTTTCATTGGTTCCCATTGGTCATGTGACTAAAGTGCGCAAAAAGTCCCCTCTATCCATTACTATTATGAGCATTCCTGGTGTAGACAGACCAAAAGACCTAAGTTAATGGTTATACAATACAGTGACTAAATATAACTTGATTGAACCTACATTTTCTTGTAACCATCAATTCCTTTCATCTCTGCTCTAGCTAGTGATAACCTCAGTTATGTATCACTGTTAGTGGGGTCATGTGACTCAGTTGAGCACTATAAAGAAAAAACAGTCCCTTTTATCAACCCAAACACTACTATGAGGCCTTCTGATACAGACAGACCAAAAGTCCTGGTCCTTGACCTCAGGAGGCATGTAGTCTCCTGGGGAAGTGAACAACTAAAGGTCCTCAAGTACAGTGTTTGTACTCTCTACTTGAGTCCTGACAAAACCAAACCCAGTTCCTTTCACCTAGTTTAAGTACTGAGTACATCTTGGGTAAATAAATAGCACTTGAGAAAAGAACACAGGCTGGACATTGAGACCTTCCTTGAGCACTCCTTAAAATGGCACTCTTGCCCATACATCACCTTCCATCCTTGGTTTTCTTTCTCGGCCTATTCACAATGGCCCTAATATTAACTCTCCTCACTAGAACAGGAACCTGTTAAAGGCTGGGGCCTCTTCTGTTTCACTGCACCATCTGTACCCAGCACAGAAAATAAGAATTCAAGGACCTAGTACACCTCACCGACCTGCACAAATGGATTCTTAGCTGCTTCCATCATCCTGCAAATAAAACTGCTACCATTAACAAGGCATTGTGGAGAAGAGAAGCGCCTTAAAATTGAGTATGTGCAGGGGGGTGAAGAAGAGGATACTACACAGGCCAGCTACAACATAAAGCTGACTCCAAGTTCCTGAAGTCTCACAAAAATTTCCAGTGGCTACAGAAATCACAAACACAATCTTTCTGTCAATGTGTTACATCTCCATAGCACCTTTTGGTCAAAGACATTACTGGCACATAAGCAGTTGGTTCACAGCATCTCCTGTGAAAAGATATTTTACCTATAGGTGTATATACTAAAACTCGTAGATGAGTTTTTAAAAATATCCCAGAAGGCTCTATCACTACTTAAAGAAATCCTAGGATGCTGCTCTATTGAAAGGCATGGTTCTTTTCCTAACTCATTTTGCTTAAAATGGGGACATGGTTGTAAACTAACAATGTATTATTCAAACAAGATTCAGAAATTGAGGAAATGGGGAAAAGAAATCCTAGTGGACAAGGGAAATCAGTGACTTTCCAAACTGTGCCTTGAATGCTGTTCAGGCAGCCACATTTAAGCATCAATAATGTATTATGTCAAATCATTACTAGGATGGTGCAGTCAAAAGCCTATTTGCATAAGAGCTATAATTCTCAAGGTAGACTGAAAAGCATTAAAGACAAGGGATACAAACAGCGCAAACAAGTTAAATGTTCCCAGTTCTTCAGTGCTTAATAACTTGATGGTGGGGAGACTTACCTCTACTTCATCGCTTTCATTTATATCTTTATTATAACCCACAGGTGGTGGGAATCTCACATCATGGAATGGAATCTGCCTGTCTGGCTGCCAGCTGCAAATAAGCAAACACAATTATTTAACACGTTTTCTGGTTTAACGGAAGGGATGACTATGCTGCCATCAACCTCTGGTTAAGTATAACCCTTTGTTTTTCTAGTTTAAAGAAGCAAATGCTTTAAAACTGTCAGTGTTTCACTGAGTGGGGGCATAATGGTAATATACAGACATTTCAACAAAGTCTGCATGCAACACAGCAGCCTTATAGTTCTATTTGGAGTATTTCTCTAAACACAATAGATCAACATTACAACTTAACAAGTCTTTCTTCCAATAATTTCAACTTCTAAGGATTCTAAAATTCAGGCCATGACAGCAGTTTCCTTTGGTGCTTTAATACGTTAGTATCAGTATGTGTTAGTAATGTCATCACCATACTTCTACTTGCAAAGGAATTTTAACCACATTCCAACAACCACAGAAACTGATCTTAATGCCCTCTAATTTCCAAGCAAAATGGGGTGGTCAGCACATTAGCAATTCACAACTCACTTTTCCCCCTTTAAATTTTAGATCCCGCGAGGTGGTCAACTCTTGCCACGGATAGCTGGCTGCTGATCAGTATGACGTACCAGCATGCACTGGACGGGTGGGGTCTCCTAAACCACAGAAACCCAATGGAGACAGCCTACAGGAGTTCAGTAAGTTGCCTATGTTTTTTCATTTAAAGTTATATGGAACAATTTTGAAAACACCAAATTATTATATCATGATGATATGAAATATTAAAAGATAAACTCTGCAAAACGCTGGCAGATTCAACTGCTAGAGCAGTCATTTCTGGGTTTTCTGTTAAAGGGCTTTCTTAGTAAAATCCTATCAAGAAATTTGCTATTTGTTTTGGGGGATTTTTTTTTTATATTCTATTATATAAGATAGCAAGGTAAAGTCAGAATTTGTGGAAATCTGATTCGGGCCTATGTTACACTGCACCTATTTTCTGCATTATTATAAACCCTTGAAAACTCTGCAACTTAAAAAAAAATTATCTTCAGGGAATTCCCTGGTGGTGCAGTGGTTAGCACTCGTCTCTCTCACTGCTGGGACTCTAGGTTTGATCTCTGGTTGAGGAACTAAGATCCCACAAGCCGTGCAGTGTGGCCAAAAACAACAACAAAAAAGTGTCTTTACTGCAGAAAAACTTTTTTTAATATACTTACTGAAATTAGTGATCAATGTTACAGATAAACATATATATCACAGATTCATTGCTAAATTTTATTGGTAAAGCATGTAGTAGTACATAATTTTCTTCATTCCAAAGAAGGAAGAATTATTTTAAGGATACAGAGATAAAAATTCAAATTCTTTTTTTTTTAATGTGACACATGGAAGACAAAAAGAAGACATCTAAAATAATGTGGTATTATAGGAGTTTATCATTGAAAGGAAAGAAAGGATATAAGCTAAGTTTTATAAAACATCAGGTTTGTTTTTGTATGCTTGCTTTTAAAAAATCAGAAAACAAAAAGGAAATGCAAGGGAGTGCAAAGACACTACTTTGGTAGGGACCTATCAAATCCTGGTAACATGCTCAAACCCAGTGTTGAATCACATACATAGTACACAAACACAAGAAAAAGTTGATCTATTTCAAATTCCCAGCATGACAGTAAGAAGAGAAAACTTGTACACAACTATAGTACAGGAGAGAACTAAAAGGTCCAAAGACAAAAAAATTTTAAGTTTATAGTAGAAATCTGATTGAAAACATACGAGAACTGACCACTGTAAAAACTAGAAACCAAACACATTCTTAAATGCATAGAGGAAATAAGTATTTGCTTAATACCTTAAAAGAGTAGCAAATAAAGAAAACTCTCCCTTTATGGAAAATAGTGTTTACCTCATGATGGAAGCAAGCAGATAAAGAGTATAAGTACAAGAAAAAAATTCCTCTCCAAGTTATTAAAGATTCCTCTGTTAGAGGCATGATGCTGTTATCCAGTCTATAATGCATGGATAATCATGTAATGAAGCAGATTCTGAAACTTTTGGCTCTATGTATTCAAAGAAAGGTATTCTATTACCCAAACTTGTATTTTGGACCAAGACCATTTGTCTAGAACTGAAAATATGATTGGATACTCTAAATCCTTTTATCTGTCCCCTTAAATTTTAGGCATCCGAGACTACTACAGTTG
>NW_011478272.1:0-696 GCF_000754665.1 Bison bison bison | reverse complement strand
AGACAATTCAATGGGGGGAAAAGAACAGTGCTTTCAACAAATGGTGCTGGGACAACTGGATTATCCCCTTGCAAAAGAATAAATTTTGGCCTAACCTTATACCATATACAAAAATCAACTAAAAAATATCAAAGACTTAAAGGTTAGAGCTAGAACTATACAACTCTTAGAAGAAAATATAGTAGTAAATCCCCCTGACTTAAGACAGCTAGCTTGGAGTAAGACCCTTCTTTAACTTCTCTATGTATCCTCAGTAATTGGCACAATTTCTGGTATACAGTAGGTGCCCAATAGATGAGTTAAACAAATGATTCAATGCAAATATCTTGATAAACAAATACATTGTCAAAGGCCAGAAATTAAAGCATTGTTTAAAAACTAAAACTTCTCAAAATATCAAATTAAAACATATCAGTCAAGTATTAAATAGCTGTGCGAAGTCACTTCAGTCATGTCCAACTCTATGCGACCCCATGGGCTGTAGCCGACCAGGCTCCTTTGTCCATGGGATTCTCCAGGCAAGAATACAGGAGTGGGATGCCATTTCCTTTTCTATTAAATAGCTGCTCCTAAGAAAAACAATGGCAAGTAAGGCAGGGCTCTGGAAACCATTTACAGTTGACCCTTGAACAACACAGGTTTGAACTGTGAGGATCCACTTACACATGGACTTTTTTCCAGTAAGTGTAGTACCCA
>NW_011478271.1:13731-15892 GCF_000754665.1 Bison bison bison | reverse complement strand
TGGACTGGCGACTCGTTTCATACATGATATTTTACATGTTTCAATGCTATTCTCCCAAATCTCCCCACCCTCTCCCTCTCCCACAGAGTCCATAAGACTGATCTATACATCGGTGTCTCTTTTGCAGTCTCGTACACAGGGTTGTTGTTACCATCTTTCTAAATTCCATATATATGCGTTAGTATACTGTATTGGTGTTTTTCTTTCTGGCTTACTTCACTCTGTATAATAGGTTCCAGTTTCATCCATCTCATTAGAACTGATTCAAATGTATTCTTTTTAATGGCTGAGTAATACTCCATTGTGTATATGTACTACAGCTTTCTTAGTCTCCTTCAACTGTGTACCTAGTTTCATTGCCTGAATATCTTCTTAGTCCGCCATAAATACTCTTGTAATTATTGGAGCTGTGGCTCTTATTTAAGGTCTGACTCATTTTATTATACATGGAAAGTTGTTGTGTATTAACCATACCACAGTATGTATTGAACATTGATGGTTGGAATGCATCTCTTCCATTATCATCAACATTATATATCTTGGAATGGATAGAAGATATCTGTTTGGGGACAATAATGACACCCTCCTCATGGATCCCTCAAATTGCTTAGATTGTGAGTTTTCACACTCATTGTTAAATTGTAAGTGTTCAGACATCCTTGAATGTATGTTTAGTCAAAGCCTACGTTCAGATGGTTGTCTGAATGAGCATTTGCAGTAGAGACTAGATTACCTTCAATATTTTCCATGTTTTCTTTTAGAGAACACGTATGTTTCAAAAAAAGATGGAAATCTTTTCTTAAACACTTACACTTCTCGGATGATGTTGAAGACTGAGGTTTCTGTTTTTCCCAATTTGACTCATGTTGGCATTTCTTTTTGCAGTACTGTTAGCATTATGTGTAACTGTCTCCATTTCTTCATGTCCATATAAACATCCTCTCTGTCTTTCATATACACTGGTATATTCCCAATCTTTCATTAAATTTAAGTTTCTGAGGGGAAATATTTGATACATTCCTAGGTTTGCTTTTGGAAATACATCTTCTAATGCTGGATTCTTTGGCATCAAATCTTGGGTGTCTTGTGGAGACATAGCTGAAAGATACCAAATAACAGGTAATTTTACCTGCTATTCTCAGTGAATATCTTTAAATATTTAGAGAAAATTGATGATCATAGCTAGTTTAAAAATAAAATAGTGACAGAAGGATCAAGATGCCAGAGGCTTAGGCAGATGTGGAGTTCATCTCTCTCTCCACAAATGATGAGAAATGGAACAATTCTCAGAGCCCAGCTGAACACTAGCAGAGGCCCTTGGAAATCTGAAAGGACAAGAAAGATTCCTGCTCTATAGGTTAGGACAAAAAAAAAGAAGTAGTAAAAAGAAGAGGAGAGGAAGTGGGTTGGGGCCTGCAAACCTGTGGGGAGATGAAAGTAAGGAGAGGTCTCCATATTCGAGGAAGCCCCTCACTGGGGGAGCTCAGTTTGGACAGAAGGAGAGCCTCATTCTCTGTGGGAAGAGAACATTGCAAAGATAGTGTGGCAGCAGGACAGAGTGAGACCCACACACAGGGTACTGACCCCAGCCCTGCCTACCCAGCCTTAGAGGCATGTCCAGCAATGCAGACAAGGGCTGGGTGCTGAAATGTGGGGTTTGGAGAGCAGACCCAGGCAGAGGACTGTGGTTCACTATGAGCAGACATACTGAGGGCATGAAGGGAGGGAGGAGGTCTATAAACGGGATGCTTGGGGAGGATCATGAGCCAGTATAGAGAGAGAGTCATTGTTGAGTGATGCCCAGGGAATGAGCCCGCTTCATCCCTTGTCCCTTGTGCCAGCCCCTGCTAGCCAAGGACTAGGAAGAACTCTACCCAGCCTGGGGTCTTTTGAGCCCCCAGCCATGGCCTCCCCCATCGACCTCCTCCACAATCAGCAGAATCTTGAGCTCTGAGGCAGCCTCAGGAGAAGACACCTGTGAGTTGGCCACATGCACAGATGGAGCAGAAAGCACAGGTGAACCCCAGCAATAAACAAGAAAAGCTGAAAACTCTCCTTGCAGCAACAAAAGCCACGGTCTTACACCCATGACCAGCTTTGTAAACTCAGCCCCTACAGAGCTTCTGAACCAACAACTAAGGGCTGTCTCATTCATGGCAGG
>NW_011478271.1:11656-13631 GCF_000754665.1 Bison bison bison | reverse complement strand
GCCAGGACAGAGCCTGAGCTGCTCTGTAGCACCGCAGCGGGTCCAGCTCCATGCTGAATGAAATCCCAGGACCTGACTTCACTGAATCTATGCTGGTGACCTTGTGAAAACAACAGCTGACAGACACCTGGGCCATGTACCATCATGCCCATGGTTAAGGTGGGGACAAGAGCAGTGCCAACACTACACTGTGAGAGCTTGCAGAACACATGAGAGTGGGCAACAGAGCACACCCTGAGGTGAACACTCCTAGAGGAGTAATACTCAGTGACTTCTCTCCCAGTGGGTGTGCTCCAATCCCACCTGCCTTGCACCACAGATCAGAATCACAGCGAAGACTCAGATCTGGGGGCTCTATTCCACCACGCAGGGAGCAGGCACCACCAGAGACAGGGCAGTAACAACCACAGAACAAGGGGGAAACAGCCCTGAATATCCAGGTCAGGCTCTGGTCACAGTTAACAGCAATCAGAGCACAGATCAAGAGAGGATAAGGGCACAAACCTCTGGACCAACCTCACCCACCAAGGTGCAGATACCAGAAGGAAGATTAACTACGTGGATGCACCCTTCAAGACAAAGACCACATACAGAATGCAGGACAATATGAGATGGCAAATAAATACATTATAGGGGAAGAAACAAGATAAAACCCTCCAAGGACCAGTGAATTAAGAGGTGATAGGCAATCTAATGATTACTTCTTGCTTTAAGTCATCTTAAGTGGAGACATGAAGCACTTTCACAAATCCTAGGTGCCTAGTATTTCTTAAATCCATTTCTTGCCACACATGTTTCTGAGAATGTTCTATTAGATGTTTCAGGCTAAGAATCATAAATGATAGTGACAGAAAACTAGTCAGAACCTGAGGACACATAAGACAGTGTCTGAGGAAGTTGAATACAAATATGATAAACTTAATACACTACTAGTTTTAAGAAACTAAATAAGAAGAGAGACTTTAAAACTATGATTGAAAGAGGGAGCTCTACTCATTGCTCTGTGGAGACTTAAATGGGAAGGAAATCAATAGGACAGTAAAGACTAGAGGTCTCTTTAAAAAAATTAGAGGTACCGGGAATATTTCATCCAAAGATGGGAACAATAAAGGACAAAAACGGGATGGACCTAAAAGAAGTAGAAGATATTAAGAGAAGTTGGCAAGAATATATGGAAGAACTATACAAAAAAGATCTTAATGACCGAGATAACCACGATGGTGTGGTCACTCACCTAGTAACAGACATCCTGGCATCCAAAGTAAAGTCGCCTTAGAAGGCATGACTACCAACAAAGCTACTGCAGGTGATGGAACTCCACCTGACCTATTTCAAGTCCTCAAAGATGATAATGCTAAAGTTCTGCACTCAATAAGCCAGCAAATGTGGAAAACTCAGCAGTGGCCTCAGGATGGGAAAAGGTCAGTTTTCATTCCAATCACAAAAAAGGCAATGCCAAAGAACGCTCAAACTACTACACAATTTCCCTCATTTCAAACAATAGCAAAACTCAAAATTCTCCAAGCGAGGCTTTAAAAGTATGTGAACCGAGAGTTTCCAGATGTTCAAGCTGGATTTAGAAACGGCAGAGGAATCAGAGATCAAATTGCCAACATCCGCTGGATCATCGAAAAAGCAAAAGAGTTCCAGAAAAACATCTATTTCTGCTTTATTGACTATGCCAAAGCCTTTGACTGTGTGGATCACAATAGACTGTGGAAAATTCTGAAAGAGATGGGACTATCAGACCACCTGACCTGCCAATTGAGAAATCTGTATGCAGGTCAGGAAGCAACAGTTAGAACTGGACATGGAACAACAGACTGGTTCCAAATAGGAAATGGAGTACGAAAAGGCTGTATATTGTCACCCTGCTTATTTAACTTATATGCAGAGTACATCATGAGAAACGCTGGACTGGAAGAGGCACAAGCTGGAATCAAGATTGCCGAGAGAAATATCAATAACCTCAGAT
>NW_011478271.1:1801-11354 GCF_000754665.1 Bison bison bison | reverse complement strand
ATTACTTGCCAACAAAGGTCCGTCTAGTCAAGCCTATGGTTTTTCCTGTGGTCATGTATGGGTGTGAGTGTTGGACTGTGAAGAAGGCTGAGCGCCGAAGAATTGATGCTTTTGGACTGTGGTGTTGGAGAAGACTCTTGAGAGTCCCTTGGACTGCAAGGAGATCAAACCAGTACATTCTGAAGGAGATCAGCCCTGGGATTTCTTTGGAAGGAATGATGCTAAAGCTGAAACTGCAGTACTTTGGCCACCTCATGCGAAAAGTTGACTCATTTGAAAAGTCTCTGATGCTGGGAGGGATTGGGGGCAGGAGGAGAAGGGGACGACAGAGGATGAGATGGCTGGATGGAATCGCTGACTCGATGGATGTGAGTCTAAGTGAACTCTGGGAGCTGGTGATGGACAGGGAGACCTGGCATGCTGCGATTCATGGGGTCGCAAAGAGTCGGACACGACTGAGCGACTGAACTGAACTGAACTGAACTGAGCTTTTTTGGCTGTCAATACTCTGTTTTTTTGTCATTCTGATGTGTCCGGAGGGCAATGGGTCCCTTGGGATCATGATCATGGGAAAGTGTAAACAAACCCGTTCAGAAGTTAAGAAGCTTATCAAGTCCAAAGAAACAGCATTTCAGGAAAAAGACACAACAAAGAAACAGAAGGACTATGCCTCTTACCTCGGAATGAGTCATTTCTGACTCCTTGCTTTCCTCTTCCTCTGGGCTTCCTTCGCACGTAAGATCAATCTTGGGAAGTGACCCCTGAATGTTGAAAATAGACTGTTCAATACCTAGAAAAACACACCGAGCTCCCTGTCACACAGCCCCATACAGAGGGAGGATCTCAACAGGTACAAAATACAATCCTCTACGGCCACTGACACAGAAGGGATTCTGGAACATAGAATCAAACGAGGTGTTTTTCGTTTTATTCTTTTCTTCGGAACTCGCGGCCCTTCCTGTGAAAACCACACGTTCTAGGCTGACCCTCCCCTTCAAACCTTAGGCGAGACCCTGACCAAACTCCATACAGAATAGAGCCTCCTTCACCTCTTCGTGGATCAGGGACTTAGGGGTTGGGCAATGCCGGACTTTAAGCAGCAGTCTCTACAAGTTAGAAGGTAGAACTGCCAGAGAAGGACGTGGACTCTAGAACGATATTAACAGGAAGCGGACGTGGACCCCAGGGTCCCGGCAGCTAAGATAAAGGACTTCAGAACTTCTCACGGCGATGCGAGGACACACACTGGGGACGGGAAAATGGGGACGGTAGTTTGAACGTTCACAGAGACCCCCGAAAGCCACGTGTGAAGGACAACAGGCTGTGGGACTAGGAATTGGGTTTTAAACCAACAAAACTCACCAGAACACTCTGTCGCTCATTTAAAATCAATTCCGGGTCTGCCGGATACTGTGCACTCGCTGACGGAAATTCCGGTACAGAGGAAGGTGAGTGCGCTATGCTGCGGCCAAAGCTGGGCGACGAAAGGGTAGAGGGTGGGAAGAGGCCGGAAGCGCAGGAACTTATGGGCGGGGCCAGTGGGGACGGAGCCTTGCCTTCCCTCACCCCAGCCCCTGTCAGTTTTGGGTCTGTTGGTCCTTCTGTCCAGCTGTGCTTCCTTTCTCTGCCTTTTGATGCCTTTAAATCTCTTTGATTTCCTCTGGAGCAGAGCTGCTTCCTGCTTGTTCTAAGTTAGTGTTTCAAACAACTTAAGGCAAAAGAGAAGAATTTTGAGAGCTGCCTCTATGGAAAGCCAAGATGTTTTCAGCAAGTTGAAAAGCGGGGAAAATTCAAAAGCCCTTTGGGTGAGTGTGTAAAGATGGATGTCTCATCAGTGCCAAAAGCAGAATGTAACCACTCAGATAATCCGTTGGGAGGAAGCCTCAGTAATTGTAACCAGAGACCTGCTTCCATCAGGGAAGCCGGCTTTTCTCTTAGGAAGTGATTCCAGAAAGAAAGAGGGAGATAGGAATCCACATTGTCATTTATAACGTAACCACAGAAATGACATACCGTTACTCCTGTCAGAAACTGTTGATATACAGATTGCCTCTGTTAATTGTTGTTGCTGCTCCTGAAGCAACCAATTGCTCTGCTTCTTCCAGGACTGAACAACTTTCCAAGAAGCAGGACTTTTTGTGCTAAAAGTGGGCACGAAACTAGGCAAATGGGACGTGTGGATCACATCGACTGCTCTGCACTTAGCTTCCCAAACACCCTCCCCCAATGTAGGCTTTCTTTCCTAACCTCCTCCTCTTCACCCAGTCCTTGAAAGGATAATCTGGAGAAGCACTAACACTAGACAGGAAAAATAGTGAGGGTCTCACAGACCATTGTATCGCAGGAGAGTACACCTTTCTCTTTAAATGTGAGATTAGCAACTCCCCTGGTAGTCCAGTGGTTAAGATGCTGTGCTTCCATGGCAGGTTATTGGGATCAGTCCCTGCTCGGGGAGTTAAGATCTCAGAGTTGAAGTTTTAATCATTTCTTACACAGAAAGCATTAATCATTACAATATAAAGGAAAATGTATGTCAAGGTAATAAATTACTTATTAAGGAAAATGTGTTTTGGAGCATCCCCAGCAGCCCAGTGGTTTAGACCCCACCTTCTGATGCAGCATTGCAGTTCCTTCCCTAACCAGGGAACTAAGATCCCACATGTTTTCGGGTGTGAACAAAAAATAAAATATGTTTCTTAAGTATCTGTGAGTGGGGACAAATTCTAAGTAGAGGATATTGATACTGATTGTCATGATAAAAGTATCAGTAGGTCAAATCTCACGGTTCCATGCTGGAACCTCTGGTTCTGAATATGACTTTGGTCACGAAGAACTAGGAGAGTATTCTCTAGGGAGTTGGCACTAAGGTGTACGTGCTATTGCAGACTACAGTGGAAATTATGCAGGAATTTCTATCTATCAGACATTGAATCCGAACTATAAACAGGGAGTATTTGCCTCAAGATACGTTTTGAGAAGTTCTATGACATTTCAGACAATGATGTATGAACATTTCACCTTTGTAAAACTGCAGATGGAGAAACTCTTGAAAATCCCTCTCAGGTGCTTTGGCTCCATTTCTCTACTCATAATCTAAACGGAGGCACAGTTCACTGGTCTCAAGAATAGGAAATAACTCATTTTTGGTAGAAACACTTCTCATGGATACAGACTATACAAGCAGACACATGAAATTCCCTTCCTTTGTCAGACCTCAGTATTTACTACAGGTTCCTTGTGAGTCCCGGCCTGTCTCCGGGGACCAAAGGGAATAGAACCTTCCTCAAGCATTTCAAGAGTCCCTTTGGAGAGGATCGGTACAAACCGCACAGAGTCGGACATGCCTGAAGCGACTTAGCAGCAGCAGCAACTGGATCTTACTTGTGCTATATGTGATTTAGTTCCCTGATCAGGGATCAAACCTAGGCACCTCCCCCAAGTCCTGGCCCCCACCCCCGTCATTGCAGAAGCTAGCATTGAGAGCCAGGTGACTTAGTCACTGGACCACCAAGGAAATCACAGTGTAATTTTTGTGACAGTGATTGTTATTTTAGAATCCAAGTGATATGAAACCTAATGTTTAGTATAACTAATGACTGGAATTGCAGAGATATATGGGAAATCATGGAGTACCTTACAGAAATCATAGATTTAGTGCGTTACTATATGTGTGCCAACAGTACCTCCATGAGTAATAAATCTATTAGAATGATATTTATTAGAACAGTGTATACAGTTGACAATTGTGTGCTTAGTGCATCAGTCGTGTGTGACTCTTTGCAATGCCATGGATTGTAGGCAGCCAGGCTCATCTATCCATGGAAGTCTCCAGGCAAGAATAGTGGAGTGGGTAGCCATATCATTCTCCAGGGGATCTTTCCAATCAAGGTATCGATCCCTGGTTTCCTGCATTGTAGGCAGGTTCTCTACCATCTGAACTACCAGAAAGCAGTAGAAATACCTGCTCTAACTCTGGAATTTATAAAGTGCTTAACAGAGACATTGTTTGCTATTGAAAAATCCATAATTGGGTGATTTGGGTCAGACCATTTTCCAAAAGTAACTTCAGAAATGGGTTTCAGATGGTGGCTATCAGGCATAAAAGCCTAGTGTGTCCTATTCTCTGATTTGAAAATATTCTCAAAATTTATAGTTGTATAACTTCATTTTACAAAATAAAAATCACTTTCTTAAAATGTCATTTTCTTTAAATGTGATATATTAATGTTTCAGATATCTTGACTTCTGCTCAATACTTTTAATGTCACATTAATTAACAGATCAGTTTATGATTTGGAATTCAGTTCAGTTCAGACGCTGAGTCGTGTCTGACTCTTTTCGACCTCATGAATCGCAGCACGCCAGGCCTCCCTGTCCATCACCAACTCCCGGAGTTCACTTAAACTCATGTCCATCGAGTCGGTGATGCCATCGAGCCATCTCATCGTCTGTTGTCCCCTTCTCCTCCTGCCCCCAATCCCTCCCAGCGTCAGAGTCTTTTCCAATGTGTCAGCTCTTGGCATCAGGTGGCCAACGTATTGGAGTTTCAGGTTCAAAATCCTGCACTCAATGTGCCAGCACATTTGGAAAATTCAGCCCTGGCTACAGTACTGGAAAATATCAGTTTGATTCAAATCTCAAAAAAAGGCAATGCCAAAGAATGGTCAAACTGAAGCAGAGTTGTTGCACTCATCTCACATACTAGTAAAGTAGTGCTCAGAATTCTCCAAGCTAGGCTTCAACCAAGAACTTCCAGATGTTCACGCTGGATTTAGAAAAGGCAAAGGAACCAAGGATCACACTGCCAGCTTCTCTTGATAAATAGAAAAAAAGAGTTCCAGAAAAACCTCTACTTCTGCTTCATTGACTATGTTAAAGCATTTGTGTGGATCACAAGAAACTGTGGAAAACTCTTAAAGAGATGGGAAAGCCAGAACACCTTAGCAGTCTCCTGAAAAATTAGGATGCAGGTCAAGAAGCAACAGTTAGAGCTGGACATGGAACAGACTGGATCCACATTTTGAAAGGAATACATCAAGGCTATATGTTCTCACATTGCTTATTTAACTTAAAGGCAGAGTATTTAGTATTTATTCTAAATTCGCGGCTGGATGAGGCACAAACTGGAATCAAGATTGCTGGGAGAAATATCAATAACCTTAGATATGCAGATGACACCACCCTTAGGGCAGAAAGTGAAGAGGAACTAAAGAATCTCTTGATGAAAATGAAACAGGAGAGCGAAGAAGCTGGCTTCAAACTCAGCATTCAGTAAATGAAGATCATGAAACCCAGTCCCATCACTTCATGGGATGGACTTCAATAGATGGAGAAACAATGCCAACAGTGATAGAGTTTATTTTTTGGGGGGCTCCAAAATCACTAGAGATATTGGCTGCAGCCATGAAATTAAAAGGCGCTTGTTCCTTGGAAGAAAAGCCATAACCAACCTAGAGAGCATATTAAAAATTGAAGTCATTACTCTATTAACAAGGGTCTGTAGTCAGAGCTATGGTGTTTCCAGTAGTCATGTATGGATGTGAGAGTTAGACCATAAAGAAAACTGAGTGCTGAAGAATTGATGCTTTTCAACTGTGGTGTTGGAGAAGACTCTCAAGAATCCCTTGGACAGCAAGGAGATCATAACAGTCAATCCTAAAGGAAATCAGTCCTGAATATTCTTTGGAAAGACTGATACTGAAGCTGAAGCTCCAATAGTTTTGGTGAAGAACTGACTTATTGGAAAAAGCCCTGATTTTGAGAAAGATTGAAGAGAGGAGAAGGGGATGATAGAGGATGAAAATGGTTGGAAGGCATCACTGACTCAATGGACTCGAGTTTGAGCAAACACTGGGAGTTGGTGATGGACAGGGAAGCCTGGCATGCAGCAGTCCATGGGGTTGCAGAGAGTTGGTCAAAACTGAACTGAACTGAACTAAGTTCTAATTTTCACCTTTTTAATAAAAAGATTTTACATTTTTACAAATCTGTAACCTGTATTAGGCTCATTGCTACTTATGGTTCAATGAACATACTCTTCCTGGCATGAATTTTGATGTATATAAACGTGTATTATATACATGGCATTTATTTATTTTTATAATTTCATCTTATGTATGTTTTACTGCTGGAGTCCAGCCCCAGTTGGATCCAGGGATTCCCTTGGGAGGACGGCGTAGGTGACTGAGAGAAATAGATAAGGAAAGAATTTTGCAGTTAAGAAAATAGAGAGAAAAGAGGCTGATATTCCTTGGTTTACCCAGAAAGCCAATAAAGCCCCAGCACGGGACTTGCTCTGTTCACGAAGGCCGCAGGCACCCTCTTGAATAGCTGAAGGTGCCCCACCTTAGGCACCTTCTCGAGCGGGTCTTAGATGCCCAAGTAGGAAAGTGACCACAGAGGGCTCCTGCACTCCAGGGAATCAGCCTGAAAAAGGAAAAGGAAAGAGAAAGAATGACATGGGGAGACCAAACTTCGGTGGGCAAGGCCCACACTTTATTTTCCAAAGTAGTTTTTAAACCTTAAGTTGTGCATAGAGGACAATGGGGGTGAGATAGAGTCATACAAGGTCAGCAGTGCTTGATCCTTATCGAAGCCAGGCTTTCTTTCTGCAAACTTATCATGTGCAAAAGTTTTAGGTGATTTACATCATCTTCTGGCCAAGAGGCCTGTAAACATTTTATGACCCTTTCTTCAGAAAACTTATTTTTCTTTAAAGGTGATTATCCTAAAGTCAGGCACCACCCTCTGAAAGCATTAGATAAAGTTGCATTCCTATAGGGCAAAAGTGTGGTGGGTTATAACAAGAGAAGAATTAACCCAAGGGTCCAAGGTTACAAACATTAAAGCTACTACTTACATTTCTATATACCAACTATATTAATCAATACACTCCCAGGGACACAATAGGTAAGGGATATGGAAACTTGGCAGCAAGCATTAGCTCAACAAAGATATCCTCTACTAGTTCTATTCTAACAATTTTAACTCTCTGAGAAGCTCTGCATTGTTAGAATATCTTAAGCTTCCCTGCCTCTTGTGGTTGGGAGGCTGTGAATAATCACATGCTTAGCTGCAGGAATCTGAACAAACCTGTCAGGCAAGCTAGAAAGTCATCAGAGGGGTTTGAATTGAAACATTCCTATTATGCCCAGGAGACTTATTAACTAGACCTCTAAATTGATTTTCTTCAGAGAAAGGTGGTCGGGGATACCCCCCATTAATATCAGAAGACTTGGTGAAAGTCGTGAAATAGTAAAACAGACAGATTTTGGTTTTGGGGTAGATGCTCGGGCAGGTCCAAGGGGGGCCCCTTGAGTTCTGATTCACCTTTGCATGTCAGATCCTCTCTGCATGACCTTTGTCATGGGTGGGAACTCCCGTGCTGGCTCCCGGCATTTTACCAAGATTTTTAAAAACTTTGATTCATTTGGTATGTACAAATGTGGGAAGATAGTCGCCATTATACTAACTCATTTGTTGAAAAAAAAAAGTCATCTTTTCACTACTGCTTTGTAATGCAGTATTTATCCTCCTTCCCATCATTGTACTGAACTTATCAATTCACATCCACCTATTTCTACTTTATTATCAAACTTTCATTTATTGTAACTAAACGGTATGCTATAATATTGTTTCCTGAATATTTTTACTCTTACCTTATCTTTTCCCTGTGTGATAAGAGTCAGATTCTGAAATTGTACTCAAGCTCTACTGAGGTTAAAGAAGGTAGAGGAAATCTGATTTTAAGAGGAGGTTGCCACTATTTTACACCAGAGAATTTATAGAATCACCACTAGTCCAGAATGAAGGCTATGCAGGTCATGAAGCAACAGTTAGAACCAACACGGAACAATGGACTGGTTTCAAATAGGGAAGGAGGACCTCAGAGCTGTATATTGTCACACTGTTATTTAAATTCTATGCAGAGTACATTATGCGAACGCCATGCTGGATGAAGTAGAACCTGGAATTAGGATTGCCAGGAGAAATATCAATGATCTCAGATATGCACATGATACCACTCTAGTGGCAGAAAGCGGAAAGGAGCTAAAGAGGCTCTTAATGGGGATGAAACAGAGAGTGAAAGAAGCTGGCAGAAAACTTAGCATTCAGAAAACTAAGATCATGGCATTTAGTCCCATCACTTAATTCAAATATATGCGAACACAGAAATAGTGACAGAGGGCTCCAAAATCACTGCGGATGGTGATTTCAGCCCTGAAATTCAAAGACAGTTGCTCCTTGGAAGAAAAGCTATGACCAATCTAGACAGCATATTCAAAAGCAGGACATCACTTTGCACACAAACATCAAAATGGTCAAAGCTATGGTTTTTCTAGTAGTCACATACGGATGTGATATTTGGACAATAAAGAAGGCTGAGCGCCGAAGAATTGATAGCTCAAATTGTGGTGCGGGATAAGGCTCTTAAGAGTCTTTTGGACTCAAGAAGCTGAAACAAGTCAACCATAAGGAAATCAATCCTGAATATTCATAGGAAGGACTGACGCTGAGGCTGAAGCCACAATACTTTGGTCTCTGTGTGTGCTGAATAAATTCATTGGCAAGATCCTGATGCTGAGAAAGATTGAAAGCAAAAGGAGAAGGGAGTGACAGAGGGTGAGATGATTGAACAGCTTTGTTGACTCAGTGGAGATGAATTTGAAGAAACTCCAGGCGTTGACGAAGGATAGGGAAGCCTGGCTTGCTGCATTCCATGGGATCCAAGAGTTCCATACAACTTAGCACCTGAATAACAAACAACAAGAATGAAGGCAGAAGAAGTAGTGGTACATAGTACACAATGGAATATTACTCAGCCATAAAGGGGAACGTATTTGAGTCAGTTCTAACGAGGTGGATGAACCTCAAGCCTACTACACAGAGTGAAGTAAGACAGAAAGAGAAATAGAAATATCATATACTAACATATATATGGAATTTAGAAAAATAGTACTGAAGAATTTATTTGCAGGACAGCATTGGAGAAACGGACATAGATAATAGACTTATGGAAATGGGGAGAGGGGAGGAGAGGGTGAGATGTATGGAGAGAGTAACATGGAAACTTACATTACCACATGTAAAAATAGATATCCAAAGGGAATTTGCTGTGCGTGTCAGGAAACTCAAACAGCACAGGGAGTGGGATGGGGAGGGAGATGAGAGGGATATTCAAAAGGGAGGGGATACATGTATACCTATGGCTGTTTCATGTTGAGGTTTGACAGAAAACAACAAAATTCGGTAAAGCAATTATCCTTCAATTAAAAAGTAACAAACAAACAAAAAGAATGAAGGCAACAGATTACATCAAGGAAGCAGTAGTTTAGAATAATAATGACTCGTGAAAATTGTCTTTCAAATATCACAAATACCCATTTCCCCCTAGAAAGCAAGGACCTGAAATTATTGGAAGAAGAAAAAGATTTCAGGAGACCATCTAGAACAAAAGAAGCAAAACCCTGATGGTAGATAAGCAATTCTGGAAGGAAGTCATCCTTACCCAAGCAGGCCAGGTTCCTATATTTCTCTACCATCACGTCCCTGT
>NW_011478271.1:0-340 GCF_000754665.1 Bison bison bison | reverse complement strand
CTTTTGAATATGCTATCTAGGTTGGTCATAACTTTCCTTCCAAGGAGTAAGCGTCTTTTCATTTCATGGCTTCAATCACCATCTGCAGTGATTTGGGAGCTCCCCAAAATAAAGTCTGACACTGTTTCAACTGTTTCCCCATCTATTTCCCACGTAGTGATGGGACCAGATGCCATGATCTTAGTTTTCTGAATGCTGAGTTTTAAGCCAACTTTTTCACTCTCCTCTTTGAATTTCATCAGGAGGCTTTTAGGAGCTATCCCACATTGAAGGTCAGGAAGGGCGGTGGTGAGGAGATACCCCTCGTCCAAGGTAAGGAGCAATGGCTGCGCTTTGCTGG
>NW_011478270.1:15119-16550 GCF_000754665.1 Bison bison bison | reverse complement strand
CAATGTTTCTGCCTAGGGAAGCCCTTTGAGACTTAGTGTAGGGTTTTCTCTCTCTCTTTTTTTTTTTATTATTGTTTTTTTCTTTTTAGGTTTTTTTTTTTTTTTTTTCTTTTTTTGCTGGAAACTGGTCACATAGGTACCCTCTGCCTTGCATGTAGCAGAAGGCCCAACTTCCAGGAGGAAAGTAGGTGTTCAAAATAAAACACATTGTGTGAACAGTCCAGGCACAGTAAAAATCCTCATCACTTAGGAAGTCTTAAGGACCCTCCCCAAATCCAGCCAAGGACCAAGTTGGCAAACAGGCCTTTCTAAGGGTACCAGTCTCAGATCTGCTTCATTCTTATTTCTGCAGAGGAGAGTTGGCAGAAACCTCAGATAATACCATCAGTAGTATTATGGAACCCTATGGGATAGAATGATGAGGTGAAACCAACAAGGTGAAGCCTATTAAGGGAAAACGAGAGCTTTGCATTAAAGTCCAAAAAATCAATGACTAGTACTGGATGGTGGAGACCCAGCTTGACAACAATTAATGTGAAAAACCCCCAAGGGGATTTGTTGCTCAATATCAATTAACAATGTTAACTGAGCCACTGGAAAAACTAATGGAAACTTATTCTAAATTAATGGGTGTGTCATGTCTAGATCAATGAGGGTAGAACTCCCATGGTATTCTGAAACGATCAAATATCATTTGGAAAAACACTTCTAAGGTTTTTATTCTAATACAGATATGAATAAGTAAAAAAAGTACAGTAGCTGTATGGGCTGCCAGAGTGACATTGATATATGAGCAACCTTATCATTTTTGAAATGAGCCCTTGAAATTTTTGAAACGAGTCTGGGTGATTCTCTCTTGCTCCATTTGGCAGACTTGAGACCAGTGGAGGCAGCTTTAGGGAGGTAGATACAGTGACAGAATTAGAACAGACCAACTATGGAATTAGCTGATGTGGGCAAGAATGTCTTCCCCAATAATGCACGTATTTACACAACTGGATGAACATGGGTCTCTAGGCTGGATGAGACACTGGAACTGAAGATCTGCGTGTGTGTATGTATCTGCTCAGTTGCTCAGTGGTGTTGAACTCTCTGCAACCCCATGGACTATAGTCCACCAGGCTCCTCTGTCCATGGCATTTCCCAGGCAAGAATACTGGAGTGGGTTTCCATTTCCTTCTCTAGGGGATCTGCCTGACCCAGGGATTAAACTCACATCTCCTGCATTGGCACCTGGGTTCTTTACCATGGAGCCACCATCTTTTTCTATTCCACTGTGCTTGACCCTGTGGTTCTGTTAATTTAGATGTCTCCACTGTGCTCATGTCTCAGAGGCTGCTGAATGGACAGTCAAAAGAAGAACAAGAGTGGTGACCTCTGCCTGGTGTCTGTGAATCTCCTTCTGAGTGTTGCCATAGGAGCCCTGGAGAT
>NW_011478270.1:14062-14245 GCF_000754665.1 Bison bison bison | reverse complement strand
GTTGTGTCTGACTCTTTGTGACCCTTTGGATTGTAGCCCACCAGACTGTCCATGGAATTCTCCAGGCCAGAATACTGGAATGGATAGCCTTTCCCTTCTCCAGGGGATCTTCCCAATGCAGGGATCGAACCCAGGTCTCCTGCATTGTAGGTGGATTCTTTACCAGCTGAGCCACAAGGGAAG
>NW_011478270.1:8716-11678 GCF_000754665.1 Bison bison bison | reverse complement strand
AAAGGCTTTTCTCAAAATGCACCTTCATAGGGAACTATAGTCAATATCCTGAAATAAACTATAATGGAAAAGAATATTTTAAAATGTGTGTAAATATGTGTAACTGAATCACTTTGGTGTACAGCAGAAACTAAAAAACATTGTAAATCAATGGAAAGGAGATCCAAAAACCAGTGGGTATACATATACATATATCTGATTTATTTTTCTGTACAGCAGAAACTGACAAAACATTGTAAACCAACTATGCTTCAAAAAAAATTTTTTTTTAAGAAAGAAAAAAAAGTCCACCTTCTTCATAAAGCCCTCCCTATCCTGTCCTCTCCCTAGGTATATGCAGTCCATATCTATACACAGTTCTGAAGCTTCTTACTCCACTTTCATCTTCTCCTTCTGTAGCATTTTTACACTCTGAAGTAGGTAAATTGATAATGATTGATCGAGCAATAGATAGATGACGGACACTATCAACAAATAATCAGATTATGCTTAGAGTTAATTGCCTCCCCTTCCACAGGAATGTACTCAATAAATACTTGTTAAATAAGTGAAGCTCTGCTTATATCAAAATCTATGAACCACTTACTTAGGTAATACTCACACACACACTCTCACACACACACACACAATGCTCTTCTAAACCAAATTGGTAACAACTTCTAGGATCTTAAGTGAACCCTGAAAGGAAAATCAAGATGGAGTTAGTATTGCTAAGAGAGCTCTCTAAAATGAAGCCAGGAGCCATTAAGGAAGCGTGATTTATGGATGTCTCACTCTGGATGGAATCTGATCTTTCAACCTGATGAAGCCATCCAGAACACCTGCCAGAAACTCAAGATACTTATCTGACCCTTACCCTAAAATAATTCTTGATAGTCTATGTATTAACAGACCCCTACCCTAGAACAACTTTTGATTCCTTAAGGACAAATATTTTTTAAGTCACAGTCAGTCACAGTTGTCTTCAGGCAACTTTTAGCCATCTTGTAGCTTTTTTCTCCGTAAGCCCCTGACTCTTTCTCTTCCCTGGAACATTCCTTTGGGGTTATCTGAATATGGGATCTCCCAGACTGCAGTTCTTAAGACCCCAAATAAACTTCTTATTTGCAGCCTCTTTCATCATCACATTTTTGGTCAACACCCTTTACTATGCCTTGTATAAATTTAATATCAATATGATACTCTGGTCTCCAAAATGAGAAAGTGTGGAGAAAATGTGACTCTTCAATTGAAAAGCCCCAGGGAAATATTGTAGGGTTCGATTGTGGTTGGTGGTTGTATATTCTTTTTTTTTTTGTATTGTGTGGGGATTTTCTTTTAAGACTATTTTTAAGAGCAGTTTTGGGTTCCCAGAGAAATTGAGAAAGGTACAGACTTTTCCCATATACCTCCCCTGCCCAGTGGTTATGAATTCTCACTACAGGAAAAAGTACAGGATGATTTTTATGGTTGAATGACTGCAGGACAAAGACCAAAGCTGCCTTTGAAATAAAAGTTTCTCATACACGTGGCTCTCGGTTCAGGAAACCAGAGAATTCTCTGGTGGTCATTATTTAGAACAATGAGGAAAATGAGGACAGCAGAAAATGCTGAATGCTGTGAGCATTGGATACACGCCAAACATTGGAAATGATGGTTTATTAACTTCTTTTCTGTTTGAATTTGTTTAGCTTTTTTTTTCCTCGCCTCAGAAATGAGGATCATTTTTCCCACATCTTGGGCTCCATTTCCATCACAGCACAGCAGGGCATGGCAGTGGGAGCCTCACAGATGTTAATTTCGCTTCTGTCTCAGAACTTCACATTTCAGGGAAAATCTGCCTCCTTGTCAACAGCAAATTCAGTTAACAGTTACTAGCTATGTTTCTGGTGTCTTCACCTGGCCATGCATGGCTTCAAGCTACTTCTATCACTGTGCAGGAGGCTGGATGAGAGGTCATGTTTCTCCTTTTTGCTGAAAGGAAAGATTCAGGCAATGTTTTCTGCTTGGCTTAGCACATGTTCCAGGTTGCTGACATATTTGGTGTAGCGATGCTAGGGAAATTTCAGTGTCAAGAGCGTGTAGCCCTGATGAGGATCACCTGGGGGAGGGTGGGTGGTTAACCATGTGTCTTCTCCACTTATATCACACACATATTTGAAGCTTTGGTTCATGTCTGATCTTTGACACTTGGCAGTTGTCAGCTGTAGCTTTCTGTTCATGGCATGGTGGATTGGCAGGAGGGGTCCTCCCATGGGCACAGGCTTGTGGGGCCTGATGGCTTGTGGGGCCCAGGGAGGTGCCAGGACCTGTGAGGTTTGATCCTTTGTGATCCAAGTGAGCAAGACACTAGTCTCACTGCCCCCATCCTGGCCCCCACACAGCAACCCAATGGATCCTGCTGAAGCAGGAATCAGATCATGTCACTCCATTGCTTCACACCATCCCTTGGGTTCTCATTTCACTTGAAGGAAAGACGAAGTCTTCACAATGGCCCTGCTTGTCTGATCTCTGCCCTCCTCTTACTTTTCCAACCTCTTCTCCTATTACTCTCCACCTCCTTCCCTCCATCCACTTGGACCACACTGGTCTTTTGTTTTTTAATATTTATTTATTTGACTGCATTAGGTCTTAGTTGCAGCATGCAAGATCTTTGTTACATCATGCAGGCTCTTTTGTTGTGGCACACAGACTCCAGCTATGGCACGCAGGCTCAGTAGGACACTCGAGTTGTGGCACATGGGCTCTGGAGCATGCCAGCTCAGTACTTACGGTGCCCAGGCTTAATTGCCCTGTGGCATGGGGGATCTTAGTTCCCCCACTGGGGTTTGAACCCAACTCACCTGCATTAGAAGGAGAATTCTTAACCACCAGACCACCAGAGAAGTCCCCACACTGGTCTTCTTGCTGGACCTTAGACACACCAAGCACATGCCTTCCTCTGAAAGTGAAAGTTTCTGAGTCATGTCTGACTCTTTGCAAC
>NW_011478270.1:3984-6608 GCF_000754665.1 Bison bison bison | reverse complement strand
AGGCCCCCTGCATTTGGTGCACTGAGTTTTAGCCAGTGGACCACCAGAGAAGTCCCAGTGTATTAGGTTTCTATTGCTGACATAGCAGATGGCCACAAACTTAGCAACTCAAAATAACACGAATTTATTGTCTCACAGTTCTGCAGATCAGAAGTATAGGATGGATCAGCAGGTTTTTCTACTCTGGGTCCCACAAGGCTGAATTCAAGGTATTGACTGGCCTGGGCACTTGTCTGGTGGCTCTGGGAGGCATTCCCCTGCTTGGCACAGCCAGGTTTTTAGCAGAATTCAGTCCATGCTGTTTTAGGACTGAGGCCCGCATTTCCTTCCTGGTTGTTGTCTGGGAATCATTCACAGCTTCTGGAAGCTGCTCACATTCCTTGCTTTGTAGCCCCTTTATCTTCAAAGCCAGCAAGAGTGGGTTGACTTCCTCTCACAATTGGAATCTCCCTGAAATGTTCCTCTCTAGCATCTCTCCTCCCCTCTACCGCTGCATCTCTCTGACTGACTTTTCTGCCTTCCTCTCTTGCTTTTCTGGATTCATCTGTTTATCGTGAGCCCATGTCAATAATCCGTAATATCCTCCCTGTTTTAAGGTTAACTGATGCATCACCATCAATTGCTTATTAATAAACTGGTGAGTGTAATAAACTGTAATAACTGTAAAAATTTTTAATTACATCTGCAAAGCCCCTTCACAGTAGTAATTCAGTTCGTGTTGGGTTGAACAACCAGGGAAAGGGACTCTTGGGGGAGTCCCTTTTAGAATTCCATTCCTCACATTCCTCCTGTTTTTGCAAATGTATGTTCAAGTTTCTTTTCAAAATATGTATTCAAATTTCTTTCCAAAATATCAGGCACTTGAGATGTTTCTTACTTTTGAAACATTTGTGACAGCCTCCTAGCCCTGCAACTCCACAGTTGATGCCTGTAAAGATGGTGAAATGGGTGGGCAGAATCTTGGGCTGTACTTAAACAGGAAACTCATCTGGTGAGGACTGGTGTGTAAAAGTCTCTGGCTTCTGGCTGGCTCTCAGTACCTTCATTCCTTCTTCCTAGAAGAGTTTGTTGTTGTTGCTATTGTTCAGTCACCCAGCTGTGTCTGACTCTTGGCGACCCCATGGACTGTAGCAGGCCAGGCCTCCCTGTGCCTTACCATCTCCTGGAGTTTGCCGAAGTTCATTGCATTGGTGATGCCGTCCAGCCATCTCATCCTCTGATGCCCTCTTCTCCTTCTACCTTCAATCTTTCCCAGCATCAGGGACTTTTCCAATGAGTCATCTATTCACATTAAATGACCAAAATGGTGGAGCTTCAGCATCAGTCCTCCCAGTGAATATTAGGGATTGATCTCCCTTAAGACTGATTGGTTTGGTTTCCTTGCAGTCCAAGGGACTCTCAGGAATCTTCTCCAAAATCACAGTTTGAAGGCATCAATTCTTTAGTATTCTGCCTTCTTTATGGTCCAGCTCTCACTACTGTGTGTGACCACTGGAAAGACCATAACCTTGACTATACGGAGCTTTGTCAGCAGAATGATGTCTCTGGTTTTCAGCACCCTGTCTAGGTTTGTCAGCAGAGAGTTTAGTGAATAGCAAAATCCGATGTCAAAAATAAGTCTCCAAGTCTCTGATTTCCAAGGCAGGGAAAATGGGTAGGAGGATGTGCATGGGCTTAGAAAACTCCAGCACAGGAGCATAATTATCAAAACAGTGCACCCAGGAAGTGGTGGTGGGAGGGGCCCACACGACTGAGACCCATCAGGTAGTTGTGAATTATGACAAGGGACATGTGGGTGATGATTCTGAAACTGCTGCAGTAAGTCTTCTCTGGAGCTAGGATAAGTCAAAGACGGTGCTTCTCCAAGTGGGATCCCTGGACCCGCAGTGTCAGCCTCAGCTGGGGAACGTGTTAGAAATGTAAGTTCTTAGGACTTCCCTGGTGGCCCAGTGGCTAAGACTCTGCACTCCCAATGCAGGGGGCTTGAATTCAATCCCTGGTCAGGGAACTAGATGCCACATGCCTCAATTAAGAGGTTGTATGCTACAACTATGAAGTGACACAGTCAAATAAATACATACGTACACACATATAAACATTTGTTGTTGTGCAGTTGCTAAGTCGTGTCTGACTCTTTGTGACACCATGAGCTGCAACACTCTAGGCTTCCGTGTCCTTCACCAGCTCCTGGAGTTTGCTCAAACTCATCTCCATTGAGTCAGTGATACCATCCAATCATCTTGTCCTCTGTTGCCCACTTCTCCTCCTACCCTCAATCTTTCCCAGAATCAGGGTCTTTTTGAATGAGTTGGCGCTTCGCTTCAGGTGGCCAAAGTATTGGAGCTTCAGCCTCAATCCTTCCAATGAATGTTCAGGGTTGATTTCCTTTAGGAGTGACTGGTTTGATTTCCTTGCTGTCCAATTTGAAAGCATCAATTCTTTAGAGACATATATACATACATAAATATTATTTTTAGAATGTAAGTTCTTGGACCCCATTCTTGATCTCTTAAGTCAGAAACTCTAAGGCCCTAGGGATAGGGCTTAGGTGCTGGTGTTTTAACATGCCCTCCAGGTGATTTTGATGCAGGCTAGGTGGGTCCTCTTCAGCTATAACAGTACAC
>NW_011478270.1:0-582 GCF_000754665.1 Bison bison bison | reverse complement strand
CATGAGACGCAAAAGACACAGGTTTGATCCCAGGGTCAGGAAGATCCCCTGGAGTAGGGACGGCAACCCACTCCAGTATTCTTGCCTGATAAATCCCATTGACAGAGGAGCCTGGGTTACTACACTCCAGGACATCACAAAGAGTTGGGCACTGCTGAGAAACTGATCACAAGCACAAGAGACTTAACCAGGATCACACAGTAAGTGGCAGAGGGAGCATGCAAATCCTAGTCTCCCTGGCACCAGAGTCAGTGCTCCTAGTAACACTCTATGCTCAAGGGCTAACCAAGACCCCACATCCCTCAAAGTGAAATAGTACAGTTTGATTATCCAAGTGAACTTATCCACATGGAATCCTTGAGTGTATATTAAAAACAAAACAAAACAAAACAAAACAGTTACTTAGGGCCTGATAAAATACATCCTAATGAGATAAGAGTATGCATAATTTTCCCAAAAGCATAATGATCACCTACCTACTATTAATACTGCATATGTGTGTGCCAAGCCTCTTCAGTTGTGTCCTACTTTTTGTGACACTATGGACTGTAGCCCACCAGGCTCCTCTGTCCATGGGATTCT
>NW_011478269.1:12958-14643 GCF_000754665.1 Bison bison bison | reverse complement strand
TTCCACGGATTGAGGAGCCTGGTAGGCGTACAGTCCACGGGGTCGCAGAGTCAGACACGAATGAGCGACTTCACTCACTCATACCAGCCACAAGTCTCTTTCTATACAAAACCATTCCCAGTCACATACAGGGCCTTTGTGGGCTTTAACAGTGAAAGGAGCTGTACTTTTTCCTTTTGTGTGGTTTCAGGGGAATATATCACAGCCTAATGCTTTTCGTTTGTTTCTGTAGACTATTGTTAATCTGCCTTCCGTTGGTCTGGGTTTGCTGGCTGTGTGACTGGCAGGCGAAATCTTCAGCTTTGTTTTGCAGAAGCTTTTAAGCCCCACCTGCATTCCCAAGTGTCAGGCAGCCCTCTGGGATGGGTTCTCTGACCTGGAGATACCCGTTCCAACCAGTCAGCCGTGTTGCAAGCACTCCAGGGCCTTGGAGGAGCTTTGTCCTCTGAGGCTGTTGGCTGCCTGGAAATCTGAGTCATGCTTTTATGATGACATCTGGTTGCTTGCCATACGGTATCTCGAGGGGTCTGTGAGCATTTTCTGCAAGAAATCAGCAGAATCATGTTACAGCGTCCAGGGTCTAAGAGAGGCATTTGGCACTGATACGAGAAACACATTACTTGGTGACCTTCTTAGACACCATATGGAAAAGGGGAAAACCTTGGGAAAGCTTGGGTTAACCCAGTAAGGGATGAAGCAAGGAGAGGAATGGCTGGGATGTCAAAGGGCTCATGGTGGATTTATTCTAAAATGTTGGACAGAAATTTGAGGGTGATACTTATTAATATATACATAGTTCCATTTGGTTCCTCTGTACACTATTGCTTTAAAAATACTGATCATTAAAAATCACATGGACAATGTATTGTTATTTTTATGACTGGAAGGAACAGTGTCAGATCTGGATGCTGTCTTTCAGCAGTAGGATGACAAGTGACTTTTTTGTTGCTTCTGTGTATTTCGTGTAATTTCCAGAGGAGCTGTGATGATGCAGGAGTAGGAATTTAGACTCAGACATTTGGTTCCACTAACACCTATGTGGCCTTGGGCAAGTTACTGACTCACTCTACTTTCATTTCCTTCTGTAAAAAGTGGGATAATAATACTAATAACATCTGCCTTTATGAAGCTCTTGTGAGGGCTGAATGAGACAATACAAGTAAAGAACTTAAACAGTGCCTGGAACATAGGAACTACACACAAATTTTAGCTTGTGTTACTATTATTACTATATGCCATTGACTCTAAGATTC
This sequence comes from Bison bison bison, assembly GCF_000754665.1. Classification (NCBI taxonomy): domain Eukaryota; kingdom Metazoa; phylum Chordata; class Mammalia; order Artiodactyla; family Bovidae; genus Bison; species Bison bison. The sequence goes on along the minus strand of NW_011478269.1, from coordinate 13,390 downwards.
ACTTTTTCTTGCTCCAATGTGTCGTTTCTAATTGGGATGTATCTTACGTTAGATGCTGTGACATCGCTTAAAGGACAGTTCTTTTTTCCTATCTTGATGATACATGAGACAGAAACTCACCTTATGTAGTACTTGGTGTTAGCCGAGTAGTTATTTCTGACTCTGTATTTCCTGTGATGGATGTGATGGAATAGCATTTAGCTCTGATTCTTTTGGCCTGTCTCCACCCTCTCCCTTCCTGCCTCCCCAGCTGGAGAGCATGGTGGAGGCTGGGCTGCAGGGACCCACCGCTTCCTTGCCTGGTCCTCTTGGACAGAGTATGGAGAGGTGAGTTGAATCTAGGGGAATGCTGGGCTTTGAGGCATTTTCAGAGAACCCGGAGAAATATATAAGGAGTAGAATTGATTTGGGTGCCAAAATAGCCATAAGATG
>NW_011478269.1:8466-10067 GCF_000754665.1 Bison bison bison | reverse complement strand
GAATGAGTGGTTGCTGCTGCTGCTGCTGCTACGAAGTCGCTTCAGTGGTGTCTGACTCTGTGTGACCCCATAGATGGCAGCCCACCAGGCTCCCCCATCCCTGGGATTCTCCAGGCAAGAACACTGGAGTGGGTTGCCATTTCCTTCTCCAATGCATGAAAGTGAAAAGTGAAAGTGAAGTCACTCAGTCATAGGACACAAAATTAGAGAATATGTTTCTTCCCAAACACACTGGATGTTTCCTTGCACGTGAAGCACAGTCATTAGGCACCACTTTCTCCACCCTCTATCTTATCACACCCTTGAGTTCAGAGACAGCATATACTCCATCTGAGCCTCCCTCCTGAGAGTGCACTCCCCCAGAGAGAGCACATGTGCGCCTTCCTCCTCCCTGTGCAGAGCGCTACCCGCACCGCGCCCTTGAAAGAGGGCCTAATTCCAGGTCCAGGGCCAGGGAGTTTACTGTCCACAAATACTGATACACCTTCTCCAGAATCAGTTTTTTCAGTAACAAAAGAGGTAATGGATCTCACATCTGGTTTTTGTTTGTTTTTTTTGGTTCCCTAACAACATGTCATTAATCTCAGAGCTAATGAGCGAGCACAGGTTGACCTGATTGTAAATCTTCTCTGTCAGTGGTGTGATGGTTTATGAGCTACTTTCTGTGAGTGCATGTTGAGCTCGTCGTGGGTCGGGCTGCCAGAGATCACACGCTTTTGAGCCCCGTGTGTCCCGTGCACTCACGCGACGTCATCCATTTATAAACACTTTTGCCAACTTGAGTGGCTCTGGACATCTTTTAACATCTTTTTGGTTTGGAAGCCCCTCTCTCCCTCCCAGTAAAAGGAGAGGGAGAACATCATGTTACTTATTTAAACTTTATAGTAGAGAAAAGGCTTTGTAGGCGTGTTGTCTAGTTCTGCTTCCTCCTTTGTGCATTGTCTCTTCCTTCCTCTTCCCCTTTCTGTTTGATGTGCCATTTGGTATATCTATTTTATAGTAAAGATCTGCAGCCTTTGTTATAAATACTCACAATATTTGTATCTATTTCTTTTAAATGTTATTTAAAAGCTCAAGGAGAAGAAAGGTGTCATTTTTTAACTATCTTTGAATCCCAGTACTGTGCATTGTTATTTTAAATGGCACATATATTTTATTTAAAATTATCTCTTATTCAAAATAAATTAATCACTTTCCAAATCAGTTTCTTATATCTAAAATTAGCCCCTGAACTAGTGTGTGTTCATATATCCATACACACACACACTATACATTCATTTTCAATATGTGAATGAGAACTAATTTATCTAAGGAGACATTTTAATAATTCATTCAAGAAACAACAGCTTTGTAGAAAAATAAACCTTTATCTAAGGTCCCAGGATAAGGATTTAACCAAAATTCATCCACATCATAGCAGTTGTGTTACAGTCTCAGTCTCCAAATATATTATTGACCAAATCACTTCTCTTGCAGTGAGACACACACAAAACTGAACATGCACATATAATCACACAAGTGCACATATAAGAACATTGAGTAACAGATTTCTCACACTGTAACCAGCTTTTAAGACCCTGTTATCCCTGTTTTTCGGAGAA
>NW_011478269.1:3851-7912 GCF_000754665.1 Bison bison bison | reverse complement strand
TAGTCCAACTCTCACATCCATACATGACTACTGGAAAAACCATAGCTTTGACTAAATGGACCTTTGTTGGCAAAGTAGTGTCTCTGCTTTTTAATATGCTGCCTAGGTTGGTCATAGCTTTTCTTCCAAGGAGCAAGCGTTTTTTAATTTCATGGCTGCAGTCACCATCTGCAGTGATTTTAGAGCCCAAGAAAATAAAGTCTGTTACTGTTTCCACTGTTTTCGTGTCTATTTGCCATGAAGTGATGGGATTGACGCCATGACCTTCGTTTTTTGAAAGTTGAGTTTTAAGCCAGCTTTTTCACTCTCCTCTTTCACTTTCATCAAGAGGCTCTTTAGTTCTTCTTCACCTTCTGCCATAGGGTGGTGTCATCTGCATATTTGAGGTTATTGATTTTTATCCTGGCAATCTTGATTCCAGCTTGTATAGTTCCATGGAGAACCACAAAGAGGTCATGGCAATGGTGGCATAAAAGCTTAGCCTCAAAGGTAGTGACTTAGAGTGAGGTGGAAGCTACAACATCTTTTGTAACTCATACATTATCATTTCTGCTGTTGGTCATACAGATCAGTCAGCTCTAATCATTGAGGGAGCTTATACAGAGGATGAAGACCAGAGGTGGGGATCTTCGGGAGCTATCTTGGAAGCTGGTTGCCACCCACCTCCATTGTCACTGTTCTGATACATACCACCATTCTCCATCCTTAGTTCCTGAGAACTAACTATTTGCTGGCCACTTTCCTGGATGTTGGGGATTTAATAGAAAAAAAACAAAACAAAAAGACAGATGACATCACTGCCCTCATGACCTTCCATTCCAGTGGATGAAGACAAATAAGACAAATGTACTTATTTATTTGTCTCTTTCAGGAAGCAACAGTTATAACCCTGTATGGAACAACTGATAGGTTCAGGTCTGAGAAAGGAGTATGACAAGATTGTTTGCTGTCACCCTGTTTATTTAACCTATACACTGAGCACATCATGAGAAATGCCAGGCTGGATGAGTTACAAGCTAGAATTAAGATAGGCTGGAACTATTTACAATTGCTAGACGTGGAAGCAACCTAGATGTCCATTGGCAGATGAATGGATAAGGAAGTTGTGGTAGGTACATATACACAATGGAATATTCCTCAGCTATGAAAAGGAAACACATCTGAGTCAATTCTAATGAAGTAGATTAAACTGGAGCGTATTATACGGAGTGAAGTAAGTCAGAAAGAGAAAGATAAATACTGTATATTAACACATATATATGGAATTTAGAAAGATGATAACAGTGATCCTACATGCAGGTCAGCAAAAGAGACACAGATGTAAAGAACAGACTTTTGGAGTCAGTGGGAGAAGGCGAGAGAGGGATGATTTGAGAGAATAACACTGAAACATGTTTGTTACCATATGTGAAATAGATGACCAAGGCAAGTTAGATGCATGAAGCAGGGCGCCCAAAGCCAGGGCTCTGGAAGAACCCAGAAGGATGGGGTGGGGAGGGAGGTGTGCAGGGGGTTCAGGATTGGGGGACACATGTATACCTGTGGCTGATTCATGTTGATGTATGGCAAAAACCATCACAATATTTTAAATTAATTATCCTCCAGTTAAATTACTTAATTTTAAAAAAAGATAGGCTGGAGAAACATTAACAGCCTCAGATATGAGGATTATATCACTCTAATGGCAGAATGCTAAGAGGATCTAAAGAATCTCTTGGTGAGGGTAAAGGAGGAGAATGAAAGAGCTGGCTTAAAACTAAATATTATATATATATATTAAAAAAAACTAAGATATGGCATCCAGCTCCATTACTTCTTGGAAAATAGGAGGGGAAAGGTAGAAGGAGTGACAGATTTCCTCTTCTTGGGCTCTAAAGTCACTTTGGATGGTGACTGCCACCATGAAATCAGAAGACGACTGCTTCTTGGCAGGAAAGCTACGACAAACCTGGACAGTGTGTTGAAAAGCAGAGACATTACTCTGCTGACAAAGGTCCATATAGTCAAGGCTGTGGTCTTCCCAGTCAAGGCTGTGGTCTTCCCAGTGGTCATGTAGAATTGATGCCTTCAAACTGTGGTGCTGGAGAAGATTCTTGAAAGTTCCTTGGACAGCAAGGAGATCAAATCAGTCAATCTTAAGGGAGATCAACCATGAATATTCACTGGAAGGACTGATGCTGAAGCTGAAGCTCCAGTATTTTGGTCATCTGATGAGAACAGACGACTTGTTGGAAAAATCCCTGATGCTAGGAAAGATTGAGGGCAGAAGGAGAAGAGCACGTCAGAGGATGAGATGGCTGGATGGCATCACCGATGCAATGAACATGAACTTGAGCAAACTCCAGGAGATGGGGAGGGACAGGGAGGCCTGGCGTGCTGCAGTGCACAGGGTTGCAAAGAGTTGGACACGACTGGGTGGCTGAACAACACCACCAACGAAATAAGATTAAATGGGCTCTGGTGAAAACTATTAGAGCTTCCCCATAAATGCTATGCATGACCTCGAGTGAATTTGTGGAGCCTTCATTTTGAGGTTTTCACTCTGGCTGCTCTTCTGCCTTTGTGGTTTAGTGTTTGGATCACAGCTAAATCTCTGACCTGTGACTATATATCCAGCTTTTTCCATGAGAGTCCTGATGCCCTAGGGTAATATATTAATGGTGTCCCATTTCATTCTCAAAAGTGTTCCAGATATGATCACAGATTCAGTAGTCACCCTAAACATGAGTGATAGCATCAGCGTGATTAAATGCTCTAGGAATTTCTTCTCTGAGTGATCTGTATATCAAGATTATACTTGGGTTCACAAAAGAAAAATTAAAAAGAAAACATGAAAATATATAGTGGAGCTCCATTCTAAAGATTTCTAGGTTTGTCCACCCAACAGAAAACTGAGATGGAAGATGGAGAGCTCATATTAATTACCTCCTGTTTACTTTGGTCTACATTAGATACATTCACATTTACCAAATTTGTTTAATCCTCAAAGTAGATGTAATTTCCTTTTATGTGAAAGAAGAATTAGCTCACAAAACTTAGAGATGACGGAAGGAAAGAAAAGATAAGCATTGTACCAGAGATGGACTTGTGTCGAGTTCTTTCATTCTGTTTGCAATCACAACATATGTTGATGTCATACAACCAGCTGGAGTACTTCTCCCTGGTAACTTTATAGGATTGTCCTTACTCGTAGTTCGGAGAAGGCAATGGCACCCCACTCCAGTACTCTTGCCTGGAAAATCCCATGGACGGAGGAGCCTGGTAGGCTGCAGTCCATGGGGTCGCTAAGAGTCGGACATGACTGAGTAACTTCCCTTTCACTTTTCACTTTCATGCATTGGAGAAGGAAATGGCAACCCACTCCAGTGTTCTTGTCTGGAGAATCCCACGGGCGGCGGAGCCTGGTGGGCTCCATCTATGGGGTCGCACAGAGTCAGACACGACTGACGTGACTTAGCAGCAGTAGCAGTACTCTTAGTTAAGGGGCAGAGGTAGGGTAGGAGAAAAAGGTTTAATTTAATTCTGAAATATCTGGAAAGCCTTAGTTTGGAGGAAGTGCTGAATATTAGATCATAGCTTTAGGTAATTGTGAATCCTGACCGACTGATTACTGCTTTAGTTTCTAAGGTCTGTGGTTTGAAGAACATTTTAAAGTTTTTAATGAGTCAAACAAATGGAAAATCATGAGGGAAAATGTGACCTTAACTATGCTGGATATATCTGAAAATGCAAGCCTTCATTTTAACAAATGAAGGTTTAGAGCACAAAATAATAGTACTCTGAGGAATATGGGATGTATATCGATAATCATTTTTAATGTATTAATATACTAGAGCTTAACTAAGCCATTTGGGGGTTTTTTGTTTGTTTTTAAATTTTTTGTTAGGGTATAGCCCACTTCAGTATTCTTGCCTGGAAAATTCCATGGACAGAGGAGCCTGGTGGGCTACAGTCCTTGGGGTTGCAAAGAGTCAGACACGACTGAGCACAAATGCACACATTGTTCGTTTACAACGATATGTTAGTTTCAGGCATACAGCAAAGTGAGTCAGTTATAAATA
>NW_011478269.1:0-364 GCF_000754665.1 Bison bison bison | reverse complement strand
TCTCCTCCTGCATTCAATCTCTCCAAGCATCAGGGTCTTTTTCAGTGAGTCAGTTCTTTGCATCAGGTGGCCAAAGTATTGGAGTTTCAGCTTCAGCATCAGTCCTTCCAATGAATATTCAGGACTGATTCCTTTAGGATTGACTAGTTGGATCTCCTTGGAGTCCAAGGGACTCTCAAGAGCCTTCTTCAACACCACAGTTCAAAAGCATCAATTCCTCGGTGCTCAGGTTTCTTTATAGTCCAACACTCACATCGATACATGACTACTGGAAAAACCATAGCTTCGACTATATGGATCTTTGTTGGCAAAGTAATGTCTCTGCTTTTTAATATGCTGTCTAGATTGGTCATAGCTTTTCTTC
>NW_011478268.1:9300-19960 GCF_000754665.1 Bison bison bison | reverse complement strand
GTTACATAAAGGGTGTCAAGTACCGTTTCAAGTTTCAAGAGGGAACGTGGGATTTCTCTCAAGATGGTGTAGTGGGAAAGGGCCTCATCTCGCGTTGAGGGGAGAATCCTGTGGTTTTCCTCGAGGCTTGGCAGGAAGTTGGGGGTTCCTATCAAGTTGTGACATGAACCTCAGGGTCCCACTCATATTACCTCAGTGAAGTCAGGTCTCACTTTGAGTTGTAACGGGCACCATGGGATTCCTTGCAAGACACTGCAGGGGGAATAGGCCTCATCTAGAATTGTGTCCAGAAACTCTGTGTTCCTCTCCAGTGGTGACAGAGATCTCAGGGTTGAATTCAAGGTTCAGCAGGGGAGTCAGGTCTCATCTCGAGTTGAAGCAAAGAAATCTGCTCTCCTCTCGAGTTGCGATGGGTATCTCTTGGAGCCCATTGAGTGGCCTAAAGGGAATCAAGCCTCCTGTGGAGTTTTGAGAGGGGACTCGGGATTGCTCTCTTGGCCCTGGAGGGAAAGAAGGGCCTCATCTCACGCTGATGGGGGAATCTCGTGGTTTTTCTCGAGCTGCAGCGTGACATGTGGGGTTTCTCTCAAGTTACAATGGGGAAATCAGAGAGCCTCTCATGTGGCCCCAGGGATGTCTAGTCTCCATTGGATTTGCAAGGGGGAGTGCGGCATTGCTCTCGAGTCATGACAGGGGAATCGGGCCTCAAGTCGCATTGAAGTGGGAATCTCGAGGTCTTTCTTGAGTTGCAGCAGGAAACTTTGGGATCCCTCTACTTGTGACAGTGACCTCAGGGAGCTTCTCATGGTGCCTATGGGAAGTCAAGAATACTTTGAATTTGGGAGGGGCCTCTCGGACTCCATTGGGGTTGGTGCAATCGAAGAGAGCTCATCTCGAGTTGAGGGGGGAACCTCAGGGTTCCTCTCCTTTTCTCATGTGGGTCTCGGGGTGTGTATGCCGTTTCAAACAGGGAGTCAGATCTCGACTTGAGTGGAGGAATGGAACACTGCTTTGCTCTAGAGTTGTTAAAGGGGTGTCAGGCCTCCAGGCTATTTGATTTTGGGACCTGGGGCTCTTTTGGAATTAGCAATCAGGGCTTGAGAACTCCCTTCCTGTTGTGAATTGATTCTTGGCTGACATTTGAATCAATGCAAAGGAATCAGAATTGATCTCGAGTGGATGGGGAAATACATGGCTTTCGAATTGCACAAGACCCCCAGGTTCCCCTCAAGTGTCAAGTAGATACTAGCCTCCTCTCGAGGTGTGATGGGGACATTGGCATTCCTTTCCAGGAAAAGCAGGGCAATCGACCTTCATCTCGACTTGAGGCAGGGAAAACGGGGCTCTTTTTGACTTGTGGCGGGAAACTCTGCATTCCTCTCGAGTGGGGATGGGTATCTGGGAATCTCATGGAGTTTCATAAAGCTTGTCAAGTACCCTTTCGAGTTACAAGAGGGAACGTGGGCTTTCTTTGGAAAGGCTGCAGCGTAAAAGGGCCTCCTGAAGCAAGCAGAGGAGAATTTCGTGATTTGCGAGGAGTTGTGGCTGGAGCTTAGGGTTCCTCTCGAGTTGCGTGTCAACCTGGGGGACCCGCTTGTGTCTCCTCAGGGAAGTCAGATCTGCTTTGGCATTGCGAGGGTCACATTGGGATTTCTCGCGCATCACTGCAGGGATGAATAGGGCCTCATCTCGAGTTGAGGCGGGAACCTAAGGCTCCCTCTCCATTTCTGACATCGATCTCATGGTCTCTGCGGAGTTGGAACTGGGGAGTCAGGCCTCGTCTTGTGTTGAGGCATGGAACTCCGCTTGCCTCTCGAGTTGTTCATGGGGTGTCAGGCCACTTGTTGAGTTGTATTTGGAACCTGCGTCTTTTTCTGGAGGATGCAACCAGGGTGTCAGTGCCCCTTCGTGTTGTGACTTCATCCTCAGGGTTACATTCGACAAGGTGCCTGGGCATCGCATCGGGACTTACCTTGTGTGGACGCGGAAATCAGTGTCTTTTGGAATTTGGCATGACCCACGAGGCTTCCTCTCGAGTTTCAATGTGAGACTGGCTTCCTCCTGAGGTGCGAAGGGAAGGTCGGGATCCCTTTCGAGACAAAGCAGGGGAATCTACCCTCATGTCGAGATAAAGAGGTGAGAAGGAGCTCAAATTAAGTTGTGCCGGGAAACTCGGTATTCCTGTCGAGTGAGACCGGTATGTCGGCGAACATTTTTAGTTGCATCAAGGGTATCAAGTATCCTTTCGAACTTGAAGAGGGAACGTGGGATTTCTCTCGGGACGCTGCAGCAGTAAAGGGCCTGATTCACGATGCCGGGGGAACTTCGTGATGTTTCTCAACTTGCGGCAGGATTCTCCAATTATGACGGGGATACTCAGGGAGCCTGTCGTTTTGCCCCAGGGAAGTCCAATGTCCATTCGAGTTGCAAGGGGGAGCTGGGGATTGCTCTCGAGTCTCTGCAGGGCAAAGAGCCCTCATCTAGGCTTGTGTCCAGAAACTCCATGTTTTTCTCCAGTGGCGACAAAGATCTTGTGGGTTTAATTCAAGGTTCACCAGGGGAGTCAGGTCTCATCTCGAGTTGAAGCAAAGAAATCCGCTCTCTTGTCGAGTTGCGATGGGTATCTCTTGGAGCCCACTGAGTGGCCTAAAGGGAGTCAAGCCACCTGTGGAGTTTTGAGAGGGGACTTGGGATTGCTCTCTTGGCCCTGGAGGGAAAGAAGGGCCTAATCTCGCGCTGAAGGGGGCATCTCTTCGTTTTCCTCCAGCTGCGGCACACCTGTGGGGTTTCTCTCGAGTTACAACGGTGAAATCAGAGAGCCTTTCGTGTGGCCCCAGGGATGTTAGTCTCCATTCGAGTTGCAAGGGGGAGCGTGGCATTGCTCTCGAGTCACGGCAGGGGAATTGGGCCTCAAGTCGCATTGAAGGGGGAATCTCGAGGTGTTTCTTGAGATGAAGCAGGGAACTCTGGGATCCCTTGACTTGTGATGGTGACCTCAGGGAGCTTCTCATGGTGCCTATGGGAAGTCAGGAATACTTTGAATTTGGGAGGGGCCTCTCGGACTCCATTGGGGTTGGTGCAATTGAAGAGGGGCTCATCTTGAGTTGAGGGGGGAACCTCAGGGTTCCTCTCCTGTTTTGACGTGGATCTTGGAGTGTTTATGACATTTCAAACATGGAATCATTTCTCGACTTGTGTGGAGGCATGGAACGCTGCTTTCCTCTTGAGTTGTCAAAGGGGTTTCAGGCCTCCAGGCGAGTTGAATTTGGGATCTGAGCCTCTTTTCTGATTAGCAACCAGGGCATCAGAACTCCCTTCGTGTTGTGAGTTGATTCTCGGCTGACATTCGAATCGGTGCAAGGGAATCAGGCCTGATATCGAGTGGATTGGGAAATACGTTGCTTTCAAATTGTGACAAGACCCCCAGGTTCCCCTACAGTGTCAAGTAGACACCAGCCTCCTCTCGAGGTGTGATGGGGATGTCGGCATTCCTTTCCAGGCGAAGCAGGGCAATTGACCCTCATCTCGACTTGAGGAGGGGAAAACAGGGCTCTAATTGACTTGTGGCAAGCCACTCAGCGTTCCTCTCGAGCAGGGATGGGTATCTGTGGAAAATTCTGGAGTTTCATAAAGCGTGTCAAGTACCCTTTCGAGTTCCAAGAGGGAACATGGGCTTTCTTTGGAAACACTGCAGCGTAAAAGGGCCTCCTCAAGCATGCAGGGGAGAATTTTGTGCTTTGCCTGGAGTTGTGGCGGGAAGCTTAGGGTTCCTCTAGAGTTGTGTGTCGACCTGGGGGACCCACTCGATTCTCCTCAGGTCAGTCAGATCTCTTTTGGTGTTGAGAGTGGCACCTCGGGATTCCTCACCCATCGCTGTATGGATGAATAGGGCTTCATCTTGAGTTGAGGTGGGAACCTCAGGGTTCCTCTCCATTTCTCACATAGATCTCGGCGTCTCTGTGGAGTTGGAACAGGGGAGTCAGGTCTTATCTTGTGTTGAGGCATGGAACTCTGCTTGCCTCTCGAGTTGTTCATGGGGTGTCAGGCACTTGTCAAGTTGTATTTGGAACCTGCGGCTTTTTCTGGAGGATGCAACTGGGGTGTCAGTGCCCATTCATGTTGTGACTTCATCCACGGGGTTACATTTGAAGAGGTGCCCGGGCATCGGGACCTACCTTGAGTGGACGGAAAAATTGGTGTCGTTTTGAATGTAGCACAATCCACGAGTCTTCCTCTCGAGTTTCAATGTGAGACCAGACTCCTCCTGAGGAGCTACGGGCAGGTCAGGATCCCTTTCCAGACAAAGAAGGGGAATCGGCCCTCATGTCAACGTCAGGAGCAGAGAAGGGGCTCAGATTAAGTTTTCCCATGAAATTTGGTGTTTCTCTCAAGTGAGACCGGTATGACGGGGAACTTTTTGTGTTGCATCAAGGGTGTCAAGTACCATTTCAAATTTCAAGAGGGGACATGGGATTTCTCTCGAGATGCTGCAGTCGGAAAGGGTCTCATCTCGCGATGACTGGGGAACCTCGTGGTTTTTCTTGAGTTGCAGCGGGATTCTCGAGTTATGATGGGGAACTCTGGGAGCCTCTTGTGGTGCCCCAGGGAAGTCCAATTTCTGTTCCTGTTGAGAGGGGAAGCTTGGGCTTGCTGTCGAATCACTGCAGGGCAAATAGACCTCATCTAGACTTGTGTCCAGAAACTCCGTGTTCCTCTCCAGTGGCGACAGGAATCTCGGGGTTGCATTCAAGGTTCAACCGGAGAGTCAGTCCTCGTCTCAAGTTGATACAAAGATCTCCGCTCTCCTCTCGAGTTGCCACAGGTATCTCTAAGAGACCATTGAGTGGCCTAAAGGTGGTCAAGCCTTCTGTGCAGTTTTGAGAAGGGATTAGGCCATTCAAAGGTCTCCAAGATATACACGTCGCAACTCGAGAGGAGAGCAGAGTTCTTTGCTTCCACTCGAGACGAGGCCTGACTCCACGGGTGAACATTGAATTCAACCCCGAGATCCCTGTCGCCACTGGAGAGGAACAAGGAGTTTCAGCACATAAGCCTAGATGAGGTGTATTTGCCCTGCAGTAACTCGAGAGCAATCCCCAGCTCCCCCTCGCAACTTGAATGGAAGATTGGACTTCCCTGGGGCAACACGAGAGGCTCCCTCAGTTCCCTGTTGTAATAAGAATCCTGCCGCAACTCGAGGAAAAACATGAGGTTCCCCCGTCATCGTCAGATGAGGCCCTTTCCCGCTGCAGTATCTCAAAATCTCACATTCCCTCTTGAAATTTGAAATGGTACTTGACACCCTTGATGCAACACAAAAAGTTCCCTGACATACCGGTCTCATTCGAGAGGAACACGGAGTTTCCCGGCACCACTTAATCTGAGCCCCTTCTCCCATCCTGATGTCGACATGAGGGTCGATTCCCCTTCTTTGTCTGGAAAGGGATCCCGACCTGCCCGTCACACCGCAGGAGAAAGCTGGTCTCACCTTGAAACTCGAGAGGAAGCCTCGTGGGTCGTGCCACATTCCGAAAGACACCGATTTCCCCGTCCACTCAAGGTAAGTCCTGATGCCCGGGCACCTCTTCTAATGTAACCACGAGGATGAAGTCACAACATGAAGGGGCACAGACAGCCCGGTTGCACCCTCCAGAAAAAGCCACAGGTTCCAAATACAACTTGACAAGTTGCCTGACACCCCATGCACAACTCGAGCGGCAAGCGGAGTTCCATGCCTCGACACAAGACAAGGCCTGACTCTCCTGTTCCTACTTCGCAGAGACCCCGAGATTGATATCAGAAATGGAAAGAACCCCTGAGCTTCCACCCTCATCTCGAGATGGGGCCCTATTCATCCCTGAAGCAGTGCGTGAGGAATCCTGAGGTGCCCCTCACAACACCAAAGGGCATCTGACCTCCCTCAGGGGAAACGAGTGGGTCCCCCAGGTCGACAAGCAACTCGAGAGGAACCCTAAGCTTCCCGCCACAAGTCCAGGCAAACCACGAAATTCTCCACTGCACAATTGAGGAGACCTTTTTACGCTGCATCATTTCCAAAGTAACCCCACCTTCCCACTTGGAAATTGAAAGGGTACTTGACATGCTTTAGGAAACTCGAGAAGTTTCCCCAGATACCCGTCCCCACTCGAGAGGAATGCTGAGTTTCCCGCCACAAGTCAAGCAGTGCCCCATTTTCCCCTCCTAAAGTCGAGATGAGGGTCGATTGCCCTGCTTTGCCTGGAAAGGAATGCCAATGTCCCCGTCACACATCAAGAGTAGGCTGGTATCTATTGGACCCTGGAGGGGAACCCAAGGGTCTTGCCACAATTCGAAAGCCACGTATATCCCCATCCACTCGAGATCAGGCCTGATTCCCTTGCACCGATTCGAATGTCAGCCGAGAATCAACTCACAACACAAAGGGAATTCTGATACCCTCGGTTGATAATTGGAAAAGAGCCACAGGTCCCAAATTCAACTCTCGTGGAGGCCTGAAACCCCTTTGACGACTCGAGAGGAAAGCAGAATTGCATGCCTCCACACACGTCGAGACCTGACTCCCTGTTTGAAACGGCATACACACACCGAGACCCACGTCAAAACAGGAGAGGAATTTTGAGGTTCCCACCTCAAATAAAGATGAGGCCCTCTTCTATTGCACCGACCCCAGTGGTGTCCTGAGAGGCCCCTCTCAACTCCACAGTATTCTTGACTTCCCATAGGCACTATGAGAAGCTCCCTGAGGTCACCATCACAAGTCAAGGGAACCCAGGGTTTCCACTGCACCTCGAGAAAGACCTCGAGATTCCCCCTTAACATGTCTAGAGGCCCGATTCCCCTGCCGTGACTCGAGAGAAATGACGTGCTCCCCCTCGCAACTCGAATGGAGAATGGACTTCCCTGGGGCCACAGGAGAAGCTCACTGAGTTTCTTGTCGTAACTCGAGAGAAAACCCACACGTCACGCTGCAGCTCAAAAAAACCTACGAGATTCCCCCGTCATCGCGAGATGAGGCCCTTCTATTCGTGTAGGGCCTAGTGAGCAATCCCGAGTCCCCTCTCAAAACTCCAAAGGAGGCTTGACTCCCTTTAGGCCACTCAGTGGGCTCCAAGAGATACCCGAGGCAATTTGAGAGGAGAGTGGAGTTCTTTGCTTCAAATCGAGATGACCCCTGACTCCCTGAATGAACCTTGAATGGAATACCGAGATCCCTGTCCCCACTGGATAGGAACACGTAGTTTCTGGACACAAGCCTAGATGAGGTCTATTTGCCCTGCAGTGACTCAGGAACAATCCCCAGCTCCCACTCGCAACTCGAATAGAGATTGGACTTCTCTGTGGCAACACGAGAAGCTCCCTGAGTTCCCCGTCGTAACTCGAGAATCCCACTGAAACTCAAGTAAAGACACGAGGTTCTCCCATCATTGCGAGATGAGGCCCTTTCCCACTGCAGGGTCATGAGAGAAATCCCACGTTCCCTCTTGAAATTTGAAACGGTACTTGACACCCTTGATACAACTCAAAATCTTCCCCGACATACCAGTCTCACTCGAGAAGAACACCAAGTTTCCTGGCACATCTTAATTTGAGCTCCTTCTCCCCTCCTGATCTCGACATGAGGGTCAATTCCCCTGCTTTGTCTGGAAAGGGATCCCGACCTTCCTGTCACACCTCAGGAGGAGGCTGGTCTCACATTTAAACTTGAGAGGAAGCCTTGAGGGTCATGCCACATTCCAAAAGACACCGATTTCCACGTCCACTCAAGATATGTCCTGATGCCCGGGAACTTCTTGAATGTAACCCTGAGGATGAAGTAACAACACGAAGGGGCACTGACACCCCAGTTGCATCGTCCGGAAAAAGCTGCAGGTTACAAATACAAGTCGACAAGTGGCCTGACACCCCATGTATATCTCGAGAGCAAGCTGAGTTCTGTGCCTCAACACAAGACGAGGCCTGACTCACCTGTTCCAACTAAGCAGAGACCCTGAGATCAATGTCAGAAATGGAGAGGAACCATGAGGTTCCTGCCTCAACTTGAGATGAGTCTCTATTTATACCACAATGATGCGCGAGGAAACCGGAGGTGTCCCTTGCAATGCCAAAGGAAATCTGACTTCCCTGAGGAGACATGAGTGGGTCCTCCAGGTCGACACGCAACTCGAGAGGAACCCTAAGCTTCCTACAACAACTCCAGGCAAACCACGAAATTCTCCCCTTCATGTTTTAGGAGGCCCATTTACGTTGCAGCATTTCCAAAGAAAGCCCATGTTCCCTCTTGGAACACAAAAGGGTACTTGAAATGCTTTATGAAACTCCATAAGATTCCCAAATACCCGTCCTCACTCGAGAGGAAGGCTGAGTTTCCAACCACAAGTCAAGAAGAGCCCCATTATCCCCTCCTAAAGTTGAGGTGAGGGTCGACTGCCCTTCTTCACCTGGAAAGGAATGCCGATGCCCCCGTCACACCTCGAGAGGAGGCTGGTCTCTACTTGACACTGGAGAGGAACCCAGGGGTCTTGTCACAATTCTAAAGCCACGTATTTCCCCATCCTCTTGAAATCAGGCCTGATTCCCTTGCACCGATTCTACTGTCAGCTGAGAATCAACTCACAACATGAAGGGAGTTCTTATGCCCCGGTTGCTAATTGGTAAAGAGCCCCAGGTCCCAAAATCACCTCGCCTAGAGGCCTGAAACCCCTTTGACAACTCGAGAGGAAAGCAGAGTTCCATGCTTCCACACAAGTCGAGACCTGACTCCCTGTTTGAAGCACCATACACCCCCCAAGACCCACATCAGAACAGGAGAGGAACCCTTAGGTTCCCACCTCAACTCGAGATGAGGCCCTCTTCCATTGAACCGACCCCAGTGGTGTTACGAGAGGCCCCCAACTCCACAGTATTCCTGACTTCCCAGAGGCACCATGAGAAGCTCCCTGAGGTCACCATCGCAAGTCAAGGGAACCCAGGATTTCCTGTTGCAACTCGAGAAATACCTCAAGATTCCCCATTCAATGCGTCTTGAGGCCCGATTCCCCTGCCGTGACTCGAGATCAATGCTGCGCTCCCCCTTGCAACTTGAATGGACACAGGACTTCCCTGGGGCCACACCAGAGGCTCCCTGAGTTCCCCGTCGTAACTAGAGAAACCGCACACGATGCGCCACACCTCGAGAAAAACCACGAGATTCCCCCATCATCGTGAGCTGAGGCCTTTCTTTTCCTGCAGGGTACACAGATCAATCCGGAGTCCCCTCTCAAACTTCCACAGGAGGCTTGACTCGCTTTAGGCCACTCAGTGAGCTCCAAGGGATACCTGTCGCAACTCAAGAGAACAACAGACTTCTTCGCTTCAACACCAGATGAGGCCTGACTCCCCGGGTGAATCTTGAATGCAACCCCGAGATCCCTGTCGACTCTGGAGAGGAACACGGAGTTTCTGGACAGAAGCCTAGATTAGGTCTATTTGCACTGCAGTGACTCAAGAGCAACCCCCAGCTCACCCTCGCTAGTCCAATGGAGATTGGATTTCCCTGGGGCACCACGAGAGGCTCCCTGAGTTCCCCGTCGTAACTCGAGAATCCTGTCTCTACTCGAGAAAAACCACGAGGTTCCCCCGTCATCGCCAGATGAGGCCCTTTTTCACAGCAGCGACTTGAGAGAAATCCCACGTTCCATTTTGAAATTTGAAACAGTACTTGACACCCTTGAGGCATCTCAAAAAGTTCCCCGACATTCTGGTCTCACTCAAGAGGAACCCCGAGTTTCCTGGCCAACTTAATATGAGCCACTTCTCCACTGCTGATGTCGACATGAGGGTCGATTCCCCTGCTTGGTCTGGAAAGGGACCCCAACCATCCCTTGCACCTCAGGAGGAGGCTGGTCTCACATTGAACCTTGAAAGGAAGCCTCATGGTCCGTTCCACATTCCGAAAGACAGCAATCTCTCCTTCCACTCAAGGTAAGTCTCAATGTCTGGGCACCTCTTCGAATGTAACCCTGAGGATGAAGTCACAGCACGAAGGGGCTCTGACACCCCGGTTGCATCCTCTGGAAAAAGCCGCAGGTTCCAATACACTCGACATGTGGTCTGACACCCCATGAACAACTTGAGAGGCAATCAGATTTCCTTGACTCAACACAAGATGAGGCCTGACACCCCTGTCCCAACTCCTCAGAGACTCCAAGATTGATGTCAGAAATGGAGAGGATCCCCGAGGTTCCCACTTCAGCTCACGATGAGGCCCTATTCATCCCTGTAGCGATGCGCGAGGAATCCCAAGGTGGACCTCGCAGCACCAAAGGAGATCTGACGTCCCTGAGGAGACACGAGTGGGTCCCCCAGGTCGACACACAATTCGAGAGGAACCCTAATCTTCCCACCACAACTCCACGCAACCCACGAAATTCTCCCCTGCATGCTTGAGGAGGCTCTTTTACACTTCAGGGTTTCCAAAGAAAGCTCACGTTCCCTCTTGGAACTCGAAAGGGTACATGACACGCTTTAGAAAAGTCGAAAATTTTCCCCAGACACCCGTTCCCACTAGAGAGGAATGCTGAGTTTCCTGCCACAAGTCAAGAAGAGCCTTGTTATCCCCTGCCCTCTTCGCCTGGAAAGGAATGCTGACGTCCCCGTCGCACCTCGAGAGGAGGCTGGTATC
>NW_011478268.1:4489-9027 GCF_000754665.1 Bison bison bison | reverse complement strand
ACCCCTTTGACAACTCGAGAGGAAAGCAGAGTTCCATGCCTCCACTCGAGTCGAGATCTGATTCCCTGTTTGAAACGGCCTACACACTCCAAAACTCAGGTAAGAACAGGAGAGGAACACTGAGGTTCAAGCCTCAACTCGAGATGAGACCCTCTTAAATTGCACTGACCCCAGTGGAGTCCCGAGAGGCCCCTCCCAACTCCTCAGTATTCCTGACTTCCAATAGGCACCATGAGAAGCTCTCTGGGGTCACCGTCACAAGTCGAGGGAACCCAGGGTTTCCTGCCTCAACTCGAAAAAGACCTCTAGATTCCCCCTTCAATGCGTCTTGAGGCCCGATTCCCCTGTGTGACTCGAGAGCAATGTCGTGCGCCCATTCGCAATTTGAATGGAGACTGCACTTCTCTGGGGTCACAGGAGAAGCTCCCTGAGTTCCCTGTTGTAAATCAAGAGAAACCACACACGTCGTGCCACAGCTCGAGAAAAACCACGAGATTCCCCCATCATCGTGAGATGAGGCCCTTCTTTTCCTGCAGGGCCTAGAGAGCAATCCTGAGTCCCCTCTGAAAACTGCACAGGAGGCTTGACTCACTTTAGGCGGCTCGATGGGCTTGAAGAGCTACCCGTGGCACCTCGAGAGGAGAGCGGAGTTCTTTGCTTCAACTCGAGGCAAGGCCTGACTCCCCAGGTGAACCTTGAATGCAACCCCGAGATCCCTGTCGCCACTGGAGAGGAACATGGAGTTTCTGGATCCAAGCCTAGATGAGGTCTATTTGCCCTGCAGTGACTCCAGAGCAAGCCCCAGCTCCCCCTCTCAACTTGAATGGAGATTGGACTTCCCTGGGGCAACACGAGAGGCTCCCTGAGTTCCCCATCGTAACTCGATAGAAACCTCACACATCATGCCACAGCTTGAGAAAAACCACGAGATTCCCCCATCATCGTGAGATGAGGCCCTTCTTTTCTGCAGGGCCTAGAGTGCAATCCCGAGTCCCCTCTCAAAACTCCACAGTAGGCTTGACTCCCTTTAGGCCACTCGATGGGCACCAGGAGATACCCGTATCAACTCGAGAGGAGAGTGGAGTTCTTTGCTTCAACTCGAGGTGAGGCCTGACTCCACGGGTGAACCTTGAATGCAACCCCGAGATCCCTGTTGCCACCGGAGAGGATCACGGAGTTTCTGGACAGAAGCCTAGATGAGGTCTATTTGCCCTGCAGTGACTCGAGAGCAATGCCCAGGTCCCCCTTGCAACTCGAATGAAAATTGGACTTCTCTGTGGCAATATGAAAGGCTCCCTGAGCTCCCTGTCATAACTTGAGAATCCCGCTATACCTCGAGAAAAAACACGAGGTTCCCCCATCACCACCAGATCATCTCGAGAAAAATCCCATGTTCCCTCTTGAAATTCGAAATGGAACTTGACATCCTTGATGCAAATCAAAAAGTTCCCTGACATACCAGTCTCACTCAAGAGGAACACCACGTCTCCCAGCACAACTTAATCTGAGCCCCTTCTACCCTCCAGATCTCAACATGAGGGTCGATTCCCCTGCTTTGTCTGAAAAGGCATCCCGACCTACCCGTCGCACCTCAGGAGGAGGCCGGTTTCACACTGAAACTCGAGAGGAAGCCTCATGGGTCGTGCCACATTCCGAAATACAACGATTTCCCAGTCCACTCCAGGTAAGTCCTGATGCCCGGGCACGTCTTTGAATGTAAACCCGTGGATGAAGTCACAATAAGAAGGGGCACTGACACCCGGGTTGCATCCTCCAGAAAAAGCTGCAGGTGCCAAATACAACTTGACAAGTGGCCTGTCACCCCATGAACAACTCGAGAGGCAAGTAGAGTTCTGTGCCTCAACACAAGACGAGGGCTGACTCCCCTTTTCCAACTCCACAGACACCCTGAGATTGATGTCAGAAGTGGAGAGGAACCTTGAGGTTCCCGCCTCAACTCGAGATGAGGCCCTATCCATCCCTGCAGCGCTGCATGAGGAATCCCGAGGTGCCCCTCGCAATGCCAAAGGAGCTCTGACGTTCCTGAGGAGACACGAACGGGTCCCCCAGGATGGCACACAACTCGAGAGGAACCCTGAGCTTCCCGCCACAACTCCAAGCAAATCACGAAATTTTCCCCTGCACGCTTGAGGAGGCCCTTTTACGCTGCAACTTTTCCAAAGAAAGCCCACGTTCCCTCTTGGAACTTGAAAGGGTACTTGAGACGATTCATGAAACTCCAGAAGTGTCCCCATATACCCGTCCCCACTCAAGAGGAACACAGAGTTCCCTGCCACAAGTCAAGAAGAGCCCCGTTATCCCCTCCTCAAGTCGAGATAAGGGTCAATTGCTCTACTTTCCTTGGAAAGGATGACGACGTCCCCGTGGCACCTCAAGAGGAAGCAGGTATCTACTTGACACTGTAGGGGAACCCGGTGGTCTTGTCACAATTTGAAAGCCACGTATTTCCCCGTACACTTGAGATCAGGCCTGATTCCCTTGCATCGATTCAAATGTCACCAGAGAATCAACTACAGCACAAAGGGAGATCTGATGCCTTGGTTGCTAATTGGAAAAGAGCCCCAGGTCCCAAATTCAACGTCTGGAGGCCTGAGATTCTTTGACAACTCGAGAGGAAAGCAGAGTTCCATGCCTCAAGTCAAGTCGACCCCTGACTCCCTGTTTGAAATGGCTTACACACCCCGAGACCCACGTCAGAACAGGAGAGGAACCCTGAGGTTTCCACCTCAACAAGAGATGAGGCCCTCTTCCATTGCACAGACCCCAGTGAAGTCCTGAAAGGACCCTCCCAACTCCTGACTTCCCATAGGCACAATGAGAATCTCCCTGAGGTCACCGTCATAGTTCGAGGGAACCCAGGGTTTCCTTCTGCAGCTCGAGAAAGACCTCGAGATTCCCCCATCAATGCGTCCTGAGGCCTGATTCCCCTGCCGTGACTCGAGCACAATGCCGCGTGCCCGCTCACAACTCTAATGGAGACTGGACTTCCCTGGGGTCACAGGAGAAGCTCCCTGAGTTCCCCGTCATAACTCGAGAGAAATCCCACACATCGTGCCGCAGCTGGAGAAAAATCATGAGATTGCCCTGTCATCGCGAGATGAGGCCCTTCTTTTTCTGCAGGGACTAGAGAACAATCCCGAGTCCCCTCTAAAAACTCCACAGGAGGCTTGACTCCCCTTAGGCCACTCAATGGTCTCCAAGAGATACCCATTACAACTCGAGAGGAGAGGAGTTCTTTGCTTCAACTTGAGACGAGGCCTGACTCCCCGGGTAAACCATGAATGCAACCCCGAGATCCCTGTTGGCACTGGAGAGGAACATGGACTTTCTGGACACAAGCATAGATGAGGTCTATTTGCCCTGCAGTGACTCGAGAGCAATGCCCAGCTCCCCCTCGCAACTCGAATGGAGATCGGACTTCTCTGGGGCAACATGAGAGTCTCCCTGAGTTCCCTGTCATAACTCGAGAATCCCGCCGCAACTCTAGGGAATCCACAAGGTTCCCCCATTATCGTGAGGTGAGCCCCTTTCCTACTGCAGCGTCTGGAGAGAAATCCCACGTTCCCTCTTGAAATTCAAAACGGTACTTGACACCCTTGATGCAACTCAAAAAGTTCCCCGACATACCAGTCTCACTAGACAGGAACACAGAGTTTCCTGGCACAAGTTAATCTGAGCCCCTTCTCTCCTGATCTTGACATGAGGGTTGATTCCCCTGCTTTGACTGGAAAGGAATACCTACCTTCCCATCGCATCTCAGGAGGAGGCCGGTCTCACACTGAAACTCGAGAGGAAGCCTCGTGGGTCGTGCCACATTCCGAAAGACACTGATTTACACGTCCAGTCAAAGTAAGTCCCGATATCCGGGCACCTCTTCGAATGTAACCCCGAGGATGTAGTCACAACACAAAGGGACACTGACACCCTGGGAGCATCCTCTGGAAAAAGCCACAGGTTCCAAATACAACTCGACAAGTGGCCTGACACCCCATGAACAACTCGAGAGGCAAGCGGAGTTCCGTGCCTCAACACAAGACGAGGCCTGATTCCCCTGTTCCAACTCCATAGCGACCTTGAGATTGATGTCACAAATGGAGAGGAACACTGGGTTCCCACATCAATTCAAGATGAGGCCCTATTCATCCCTGCAGGGCTGCGCTAGGAATTCCGAGGTGCCCCTCACAACGCCAAGGGAGTCTGACTTCTCTGAGGAGAGACAAATGGGTCCCCTGGTGGACACGCTCCTCAAGAGGAACCATAAGCTTCCTGCCACAACTCCAGGCAAACAACGAAATTCTCCCGTGCACGCATGCAGGCCCTTTTATGCTACAGCATTTCCAAAGAAAGTCCACGTTTCCTCTTGGAACTTGAAAGGGCACTTGACACGCTTTGCGAAACTCCAGAAGTTCCCCCAGATACCCGTCCCCACTCGAAAGGAACGCTGAATTTCCCGCCACAAGTCAAGAAGAGCCCCTTATCCCCTCCTCAAGTCTAGATGAGGATCAGTTGCGCTTCTT
>NW_011478268.1:493-3093 GCF_000754665.1 Bison bison bison | reverse complement strand
GAAACCAGGGTTTCTTTCCTGCAAATTTATTGTATACAAATGATTTAGGTGATTTACATCATCTTCTGTCCAGAAGGCCTATTAACATTTTATGACTCTGACAAAGGTTTGTCAATCCATAATTCTTATTTTCTCTACGAGTAATTATTTTAAGATTTGGCGCCATCCTCTGAAGGTGTTAGATAAAGTTGGATTCCTATAGGGCAGAAGTGCAGTGGGTTTACAACAAAGGAAAGAATTTACTACCCTAAGGGTCTGAAGTTGCTAACACCAAGGCCACTACTTATTTTTTCTACATGCCAGGTATATTAATTAATACACTTTCAAGGATACAATACAGGGGATGTGGAAACTTGGCAGCAAGCTCTGGCTCATTAATGAAATCTTTTACTAGTTTTATTCTGTCAGCTTCTAAGTCTCTGAGAGGCTCTAAGCTATTTGAATATCTTAGGCTTCCCATGCCTCTCACAGCTGGGAGACTGTAAACAATCGTATGCATAGCTGTAGGAGTCCGGGTAAACTTGTCAGGCAAGTTAGAGAGCTATCTAAGGGGTTTGGATTTAAACACTCCTAATTCCCAGGAACTATATTAACTGGAGCTGTAAGTTAATGCCTGTTCAGAGAGAGCGAGGTGGTGGTGGGGGACAGCCGCCAGTAAAGTCAGAGGTGAGAGCACAAAGCATTAAAGTTGGCAGACTCTGGTTTTGGGGGTAGATGTTAGAGAATATCCAGGGGGACTCCTGAGGCTCGATCCCGCCTTTGCGTATGCCGAGCCTCCTTCCTCATGACCTTTGCTAGGGGCAGAGTTCCTCAAGCTGGCTCCCGGCATTTAACACCCTTAATGCAACCCAAAAAGTTCCCCGACATACCGGTCTCACTCGAGAGGAACACCGAGTTTTCCAGCACAACTTAATCTGAGCCCCTTCTCCCCTCCTGATCTTGACATGAGGGTCAATTTCCCTGTTTGTCTGGAAAGGGATCCCGACCTTCCAGTCCCACCTCAGGAGGAGGCCATTCTTACATTGAAACACGGGAGGAAGCCTCGTGGGTCGTGCCACATTCGAAAGACACCAATTACACGTCCAGTCAAGGCAAGTCCCGATATCCGGGCACCCCTTCGAATGTAACCCCGAGGATGAAGTCACAACATAAAGGGGCACTGACACTCAGGTTGCATCCTCCGGAAAAAGCCGCAGATTCCAAATACAACTCGAAAAGTTGCCTGACACCCCATGAACAATTCGAGAGGCAAGCAGAGTTCCATGCCTCAACACAAGACGAGGCCTGACTCCCCTATTCAAACTCTGCAGAGACCCCGAGATCTATGTCAGAAATGGAGAGGAACCCTGAGGTTCCCGCCTTATCTTGAGATGAGGCCCTATTCATCCTTGTAGCGCTGTGTGAGGAATCCCAAGGTGCCCCTCGCAACGCCAAAGGAGATCTGAATTCCCTGAGGAGACTCGAGTGGGTACACCAGGTCGACACGCAACTCGATATGAACCCTAAGCTTCCCACCACAACTCCAGGCAAACCACGAAATTCTTCCCTGCATGCTTGAGGAGGCCCTTTTACGATGCAGCGTTTCCAACGAAAGCCCACGATCCCTCTTGGAACTCGAAAGGGTACTTGACACACTTTATGAAACTCCAGAAGTTTCCCCAGATACCCGTCCCCAATCAGGAGGCACGCTGAATTTCCTGCCACAAGTCAAGAAGAGCCCCGTTATCCCCTCCTCATGTCTAGATGAGGGTCAATTGCCGTGCTTCACATGGAAAGGAATGCCGACGTCCCCATGGCACCTTAAGAGGAGGCTGGTATCTACTTGACACTGGAAGGGAACCAGGAAGTCATGTCACAATTCAAAAGCCACGTATGTCCCCATCCACTGGATATCAGGCCTGATTTCCTTGCACCGATTCGAATGTCAGCTGAGAATCAACTCAGAACATGAAGGGAGTTCCGATGCCCTGGTTGCTAATTGGAAAAGAGCCCCAGGTCCCAAATTCAACTCGTCTCGAGGCCTGAATCCCCTTTGACAATTCGAGGGGAAAGCAGAGTTCCATGCCTCCACACACATTGAGACCAGACTCCCTGTTTGAAATGGCATACACACCCTGAGACCCACGTCAGAACAGGAGAGGAACCCTGAGGTTCCCACCTCAACTCGAGATGAGCCCCTCTTCCATTACACCAACCCCAGTCGAGTCCTGAGGGGCCCCTCCCAACTCCACAGTATTCCTGACTTCCCATAGGCACCATGAGAAGCTCCATGAGGTCACCATCACAAGTCAAGGGAACACAGGGTTTCCTGCCCCAAATGAGAAAACCTCGAGATTACCCCTTCAATGCCTCTTGAGGCCCGATTCCCCTGCCTTGACTCTAGAGCAATGCCGCACACCTGCTCGCAACTCAAATGGAGAATGGACTGCCCTGGGGCCACAGGAGAAGCTCCCTGTGTCCCCCGTCGTAACTCGAGAGTAACCCCACACGTCGTGCCACAGCTCAAGAAAAATGACGAGATTCCCCCATCATCGCGAGATGAGGCCCTTCTTTTTCTGCATGGCCTAGCGACCAATCCCGAGTCCCCTCTCAAAACTACA
>NW_011478268.1:0-393 GCF_000754665.1 Bison bison bison | reverse complement strand
AAAACTACACAGGAGGTTTGACTCCCTTTAGGCCACTTGATGGGCTCCAAGAGATACCCGTTGCAATTCAAGAGGAGAGCGGAGTTCTTTGCTTCAACTGAAGACAAGGCCTGACTCCCCGGGTGAAACTGATCCCTGTTGCCACTGGAGAGGAACACGGAGTTTCTGGACACAAGCCTAGATGAAGCCTATTTGCCCTGCAGTGACTCTAGAGCAATCCCCAGCTCCCCCACACAACTAGAATGGAGATTGGACTTCCCTGTGGCAACACGAGAGGCTCCCTGAGTTCCCCATCATAACTCGAGAATCCCGCCACAACTCGGGAAAAACCACGAGGTTCCCCCGTCATTGCCAGATGAGGTATTTTCCCACTGCAGCATCTCGAGAGAAATC
>NW_011478267.1:11056-13180 GCF_000754665.1 Bison bison bison | reverse complement strand
CTAGCACCATCTGGGAAGCCCCAAAATGAAAATATTAGTCACTCTGTTGTGTCTGACTCTTTGCTACCCCATGAATTGTAGCCCACCAGGCTCCTCTGTCCACGGGATTCCACAGGCAAGAATACTGAAGTGGATAACCATTCCCTTCTCCACGGGATCTTCCCAACCCAGGGATTGAACCAGAGTCTCCTGCGTTGCAGACAGATTCTTTATTGTCTGAGACACCAATTCACTTTGTTCACTTTCTATGGTCAGCAAGCTCCTCTAAATCCTCAGCTAGTGCTTTATCAGCATTAATGTACATTTGAATCACCTGGGCATCTTGTTAAACTGAAGATTCTGATACAGTAGGTCTGGAGTGGGACTTGAGATTCTGTCCTTCTAACAAGCACCTGGCTGATAATGATGCTGGTCAGTGGGACAAATTTTGAGTAAAAAGTGCTAAACCACTTGTCAATTGATCATCTTGTCATATAAACATCATTTGAACCTAGTTGCCCTCTGAAGACACTGCCTTCCCTTCAGTCTACTAAGGGGAAGGTATTTTGTCTCTCAAACCCCACTTAACCATTTCTAAAGTATGCCTTAAGACAGTATTTTCATCTACTTCTGTGGGAAAAAAAAATGCAGTTTCTTTGGGATTCATGTCATTCAGTCATGCTAGCCCCTCCCAATCTTCATGGCAACCACTCACAAACTCTCCCAATCTTCATGGCAACCACTCACAAACTCTTTCTCATTCTTCCTCATTGATTCATGATCTTGACATACAGCACATGCAGTAGAGATATACACACAGAGGAATTTTGTAAGAAAAGCTGAGAGTAGCTGAAGAAATTCACAAAATCTGCCTGTCAGATGTATACCATTATCAATTTCTAGTCACTGTGTAAGAGATAAATAGTTGCTCACCAAAATTTGTTCTGCCTTTTGTAGTACATAGTTTAAGAGAAAAGCAGCACTGATGTCAGAGAGCTGGACTGGAGCTATCACTGGGTCTGCGTGTTGTTAGGAGCTGGCCTGACACTCACAACAGGGTCTTGATGGTTTCCTGTTGAACATGAACAATTTCACAGAACATTAACATCACATAAGGCTACTCTGTGACCATGATGTATCAAGACAAAAAAAAAATCCACTCAATAATCACGTGAACACTGACAAAAAGTAAACATTGTGCAAACACAAAAATGACTAAATATCCTTAACTTCACTAACGTGACTGCTGCTTCTATGCCAATTACAGCTTTATACATGTGGTACCTTTCATTCCTCTTAGATATGATTTACTATGCCCAATTGTTAAGATCACCCCCCACTCCTGACATCACCAAATCTAGAGCAAAGCCCTACTTTTTTCAACTCTCCCACAAATCACCTAAATTAATCCCATTGCCCAAAATAAGCCAGATCAAACACATCTTCCTGAAAAGCCTCAAGGTTCCCCAAGGTGCCTGTTCTCCCCTGCCACATGAATCAAAAGTAAACCCAACTCATTCAATTTATCTTATACTGCATACAAAAATCAACTCAAAATAGATTAAACAGTTAAAAGCTATTGTACTCCTAGAAGAAAATATAGGGGGAAATCTTCATGACACTGACCTTGCCAATAATTTCTTAGATGTGACACTAAAAATACAGTCAGAAAAAGCAAAAATGGAGAAGTGGGATTTCATCAAACTAAAAGCTTCTGTACAGCAGAGAAAACAATCAACAAAGTGAAAAGTCAGCCTACAGAACAGAAAAAATATTTGCAAAGCATATACCTGATAAGAAGTTAATATACAAAATATAAAAGGAACTCTTAAAACTCAATAGCAAAACAAACAAAAAAAATTTTAATGATTTAAAAGTGGGAAAAGCACTGGAGTAGACATTTTTCCAAAGAAGACATATAGATGACCAACAGACATATGAAAAGATGCTCAACATCACTAGTCATCATAGAAATGCAAATCAAAAGCACAATGAGATATCACCTCACACCTGTCAGAGTGGATATTATCAAAAAGACAAGAAATAAGTGTTGGCAAGGATGTGGAGAAAAGGGAACCCCTGTGCCCCATCGATGAGAATGTCAAGTGGTGTAATCACTATGGAGAACCAAATGTAGGTTCCTTT
>NW_011478267.1:9436-10568 GCF_000754665.1 Bison bison bison | reverse complement strand
TCATTATTGAGAGGGTAACAGGCAGGAAGGCTAGGGGTCCCCAAGCAGAGGAAATAGACTGCAAGTGTCATATGTTTGTTTTTTTTTTTTCCTTCTCTATACAAAATTAAAAGGAGGTTTTTTTAAAAACTTTATGTTGCCATGATGACACCTGGTTCCACCAGAACTTAACTTTTCTCAAACCTTGAGCTAACCAATGCATTTTCCTTATGGAAATGTTTTTCTTAAGCTATGTTAATGACTATGTATTTACCTTAGAATCTGCCTGTCTTCAAGTTGGTTCTGCCTAAGATTCAGAACTGATAATGGCTCAACAAACCAGCATGTTTTACTCATGAAAATGTTCTCTTAAGCTATGTTAATGGAACTATGTATTTACCTTAGAATCTGTCCTTCTTCAAGATTCACGTCAATTGTTTTATGGCCCAGATGACTCACCTTGTGCCAATGTTATCTCAAAATGCATGCTCTGGGTGAGGGGTCTGGTGCCACTCTCTGAGTTTTGAGACATTTCATTTCTCTAATTAGCAGCTTGCTAATAGGTATATAACTTCTTGCTAAAAACTAGCAAGGGGCACTCTTTCTGCCCCCTTCTCATGTCTATGTCAGAAGCCTTCTCTTATCTCTTTTATACTTTAGTAAAACTTTATTACACAAAAGATCTGGGCAATCAAGCCTCATCACTGGCCCCGGATTGGATTCCTCTCCTCTGGAGGCCAAGAATCCCCACGTCATTCCTGGCCCAAAGCAGCAACCTTTCATCATTTTATGATGTATACATACATCAAGTCATCACACTATACACTTTAAATATAAATTTCTTAATTGTCAAGACAGGAAAGATAGGAATAATAAAACTTCTAGAAGGAAACACAGAAGACTATTTTTGTGACTCCTGAGTAGATAATGATTTGTTGAAACACACACACACAAACCATAAAATATAACTTTGAAAAAGTTAACTACCATAGTGTTGATAACTTCTGATCATTAGGCTAGCCATGATAAGATTCTTGAGAGTCCCTTGGACTGCAAGGAGATCCATACAGTTCATTCTAAAGGAGATCAGTCCTGGATGTTCTTTGGAAGGACTGATGCTAAAGCTGAAACTCCAGTACTTTGGCCACCTCAT
>NW_011478267.1:6757-7961 GCF_000754665.1 Bison bison bison | reverse complement strand
TTACACCTACTGCCACTTGCAATCATTTCTCTCTCCCTTTATTTCCTATGGCTAGACACTAAGCAGCATTACTAGGATGCAAGGCTCAGAACTGCTTAGGGAGCTCACGTACTGTATTCTGAGTCAAGGGTAACTCCCAAGCCATGGCCATCTTTCATAATTACCATCCCTTCTGACCAATCTGTCAGGAATACCACTGTTTACTCCTCAGGCAGCCCTGGCCTCAGCAGAAATACACATTTTTTTTTGTTTTGCATATTTTACTTACTATTCTCTGTGGTTAAAGACTATTATACTATTATAGTGTCTGACAAATATAACCCAGCAGGTATCCTGACACCACTTGGAGATGAACATTTTTGAAGGATTTATTTCATAAGGAAACACACTAACAAATATAGCTGAACAGATGGATCCTGAACACAGATTCAGAAAAGTTGAATACAGCAAATAGTGAAGATTGATACCTACCTACAAAGCAGCAATCTGGACTCAGAGAACAGCAGGCTGCCACAGATATATGGCATATTTATTGAAGCATTAAAAGAGTTTCACAGTCCTCCTAATTATTATACCTACCTCTGGTTACATAGAGCTAGTCTATAGTGAGTTTTCCACTGATTTATTTAACTCTTAAATATCATAAACTCTTAAGCAATGCCTATGTTCATGCAGAAGCAATAAATTTTCTGCTATGCTTTTAAACATTGTTTGCACTTTCTAAATGTCAGTGGTATTTGCAGTTCTAAACACTGTGTTTCATGCCATTTCAAAGGTGCAGTTGTTAGAGCCAAAAATATTCATGTTTTAAAATCCTCTCTCGTATAAATGGCTCAGGGTCAAAAGACATGAAAAATCTCTGTTTCATCTTAAGTCTGCTCAAATGCCTCATATAAAAGAATGTCAGGAAGAAAATAAATCCTGGAAGATTCTCCTGCTTTGCAAAATGAAAGAAAACCTTAGATTCATCTCAATTCCCATTTACAGTTTGCAAAAGTGTTTCTCAATTAACAAATTTTAACACATCAGTAAAATCATTCCATTCAATGTAGCTAAACACTGAAAATAACACTGTTTTTGACTGATAGCAATAGGAAAATTTCCTCTTCCCTGGAAACTGAAGATGTCACATTTTGTGTATGTTAAGACAGGCCCTCACCTCCTGAATTTCATGTCTTTCACTTGCATTCCATGACCTTTAAAG
>NW_011478267.1:4407-6657 GCF_000754665.1 Bison bison bison | reverse complement strand
TGTTAGTTTCAGGTATACAGCAAAGTGATTCAGTTATACATATACATATGTCTATTCTTTTTTCATTCAATAATTTCACAGCTACTCAGTGTCAAATAGAGCATTAGGCCTTGGAGAGAGAGCTATGAAGAGACCAGAAGGTCCCTCAAAACTTCCTCTTAGCAGAAATGAGTCACAGGCTACAATTTGCTTCCAAGAAGGCAGGGAAAGTAACATTTTGGGTATTCCACCTTCTTGCATGAGAGATTGGCAAGGAAGATGGAGTTGAGAATGGCATCTTGAGTGAGCAGCCTTCAATTTCTGCCAATACTAGTCTGATTCTTGATACAAAATATGTACAGTGCTCCTGGAAGTTGTGACTGAGATGGCCTGTGGGTGAATGACCAGGTTCCATCACTGAATTTTTGATATCTAAAAGGGACCTTTAAGTGTGCAGGAAACACGATTTGCCATTTTTTGGTTTGATATTAATTTATTAAAATTACAAAATAAAAAGTATATAAAAATCATAGTCTATTCCATAAATCTAGTACACTTTGTCAATCACTTGCAAGAGAGCCTTCAATAAATGTTAGTTCAACTCAGGCTGAGCAGACTAAATTCTGCTTAATCCTGTTTGTAAACTTAGTTGCCTCAATTCTCTTCAACATTTCAAAGTGCATATATAAATCAAATATATCTGATTTTCTTTTTAAGCACTTCAAATACCTGACTAGGTATACTGATCCCCAAAATCAAAACCTTACTACTTGCTTGAACAACTCTTACATATTTAATAAGTCAAATTTATATATATAAAGAATATAAAATTATCTTAAATATTCTAAATATTCTAGTGCATTAATAGTATGTGCTAGTGTAAGTCACTTTCAGTCGTGTCTGACTCTTTGCAACCCCATGGACTGTAGCCCATCATGCTCCTCTGTCTTAAATGTACTCAAAATATTTTACATACTTTAATAAAAATCACACATTAATGAAATTTTAAAATTGGAATCTGTTCAAACTGTCACTGTAAAATATGCCATGTTCTCTTCAACATCATAAGCAAATTAAATATCAACTGCTACACACATTATTCCGAACTTCACATACTGGTATTAATACTATGGATTTGATTCACTTCACTATCCTTCTGTTTTATTCCAATCCTCCCTAAGATTGTAAAGATTCTGTGCTCACTTATGGGCTTCCCAGATGGCACTAGTGGTAAAGAATCCACCTGCAAATGTAGGTAGACGTAAGAGACACAGGTTCCATCCCTGGGTTGGGAAGATGCCCTAGGGGTGGGAACATCAACCCACTCCAGTAATCTTGCCTGGTGGATCCCATGGACTGAGGAGGGTCACACAGAGTTGGACATCACTGAAGTGACTTAGTGTACACACACACAAATGTGCTCATTTATGAGCCACAGATGTGAAAGTGGGATGGAATAACAGAGGCAACCACATTGCCGCAAGATTCTATTTGTGTCCAACTGTATAAACTGGAGTTTTGTTTTGTTTTGTTTTGTTTTTAACATCACTATGGCTCCAGGGAACTCTAGATCCAATCCTTCAACTAGGGTTGGTTTCTTATAAGTTCAAGTAGCATCCTTACATCATTTTCCATCATCATTATTTAATTTGAATAGATGAAAGTCTTCAAAATGCTTCATCTCTCAAATTCATGGCTAAACTACTTGACCTAATTTCTACCACCTGAGTTAATTCAGGATTTTTCTTGTATGTTTTCATCTGAGCCATCATTCTTATAGTGTAATGACATATGATTATATTCTGCACATTTCTCATATGGTGTCTCCAAGATCTAAACTGCATATGATGATTCTCACTTTGGCACATGGCCACTACATAACTGTAACTTCTGATTCCAGAGAGGGGAGTCTTGGGTCATGGAGTGGGCAGAGCTGCCCTGTACTTTCATTATAGTCCTGGGACACTAAGCATATCAACTAGTTCACTCTGCCAACTTTTATGCCTCACTGGGTACCCATGGAAACTTTGGAGCTGCCAAAGTCACATGAACATTGTTTTTTAACTTTTTATTTTGTACTGGGGCAGTCAATTAATGTTGTGATAGTTTCAGGTGAACAGCAAAGGGACTCAGCCAAACATATACTTGTATCCATTCTCCCCAAACTCCCCTCCCATGCAGGCTGCCACATAACACTGAGCAGAGTTCCATGAGTTGCATGAGTGTTCTTCAGTTCAGTTGCTGAACTGAACTGTTCAGGATGACAGTTGC
>NW_011478267.1:1194-2337 GCF_000754665.1 Bison bison bison | reverse complement strand
AGCTGCTCAAATTTTAGGAGGTTACCTGGCATCACACAGGAGAGATGAATTGGCAGATAAATATGCTTACAGAAGACATCAATCAGCCCACATTAAATTAACACATTTATTGAGTTCCTACTATATGTTCAGCTCTGCTCAAGCTTGCTTTTTCTAATTTAACCACCTTCTAGGATTTAAAGTAATCAGTTGACTTTGCAAGCTTGGGTGATACAAACCACAAAAGCTGAGTAGGAATATGAACTAAAGGCTTCCTAAGGCTATCGAAAGGCTGAAAACTCTGAAAAGAACTCAAGCACTTTTGTAAAAGGAAAGTGGAAAAACTGATGTTCTCCCTCCTCTCTTTTCCATTGCTGAAATTGTAAAGGTTTTACCTCTTTCAGTATTGATCGTGACTCTGATTTCTTAAATGCCTGAAGAGAAGATTAAATGCTAAAATGTTGTCTTTTTTCATAACCCAGCTGAACGTAAAGAATTTTTCTGACTGTGTTCTGTGATACACATTTGGAGTATAAGAAAAGCACTATGGATGGAAAAGGTATTCAGGTGTTATGGAGTGGAGAGCATGAGAAGTCAACTCAACCAAATTCGATTTACCAAAAGGGAGAGGAAGATGGAAGCCCAACAAGGTCTTATTGTTTTTTTGTTTAATTGTTTTTAAATTTGGTTAAAAGGAAATGATCTAGGTTAATCATCATCATCATCATCATCAATATCATCAACTAAGAGAAGAAGCATGAAAGCTTATCTGTTGATTTTGCTTTGGCTTTACAAGTAAATTGCATACTCTTATTCATCTAAGCAATTCCAAAACTACAGAATAAGCAAAATGGAATATAAACTGTTTCACATTTGGATTCAGTTTATTCATTAACTTTGATAAGAGCACATTGTATTTTCGTTTCTGCCAGAAATTTATTCAAGAGCGGGTCAATAAAGAGAGCAGATAGAGCAATGAATGGATTCAGAGCATTGTAAAAATAAATAAATGGCTATTTCCAATTGTTATTTCCCTGGAGAAGAAAATGGCAATCCACTCCAGTACTGTTGCCTGGAAAATCCCATGGACAGAGGAGCCTGGTAGGCTACAGTCCATGGGGTCACAAAGAGTCAGACACGACTGAGCGACTTCACTTTCACTTT